>NC_065516.1:35054329-35131274 GCF_006386435.1 Epinephelus moara | reverse complement strand
AAGTGGAGCCTGAGGAGGAAGCACCGGTTAGCCCCGGTTTCACTACAGGCAGATTCACTCGCTACAGGGGCGAGGAAATAAAACCTGAACAGCCAATCAGAGTGATCTCTCTCACCGACAAGCTCCGCCGGCGATTCAACATGCTCAATCGGACGAAAAGCTTCCGCCGCCAAAGTGCCAACGGTGCGGGACACACTGCAAAAACTAGGGCGACAGACGCTCACCGACGGCCCGACTTTGGTCAACGGCCGACCGTTGGCTTGGTGTGTCAGGGCCTTAAGAGATAGCGTGAGGAGCTCGGGCATCTCGAGGGAGCTCGGGTAGAGCCGCTGCTCCTTCAAGGTCAGTTGGGGTGGGTGCCTCCCATTTGAGGTGTTCTGGGCACGTCCCACTGGTAGGAGGCCCCGGGGCAGACCCAGAACACACTGGAGGGATTATATATCTCATCTGGCTTGGGAACACCTTGGGGTCCCCCAAGAGGAGCTGGAAAGCGTCGCTGGGGAGAGTGACGTCTGGGGTGCTTTGCTTGATCTGCTGCCCCCATGACCTGGCACCGGATTAGCGGATGACAATGGATGGATGGACTGAAGACAATGCGACTGCCAATTTCTGCCAGCACAAAATGTGTGTAAGAGTGCTCTCGAGTGTGCGTAGATTCTGTTCTTAAGGACGATTCTGAAATAAGAAAACATTGGTGAATGTCAGATTCTTCATCAGAAATGTATATAGTTTTCAGAAGAATTTCTTCTTATGAACAGTTGATGAATGAGGCCCTATCTCCTCTTCACTCTTTCGTATTATTTCAAATATTATTATTGTGGATCATGAGCTACTTGATCCAAATACTGACAGTCGAGATTCCAAACTAATACCTCTATAAGCTCTCAAGTTGAGCCTAGCTGTCATTGAGGAGAGTGGCACTTTATTTTAGCTGATGCAGATCCATGCCCAGATCGCTGCTGATACTAATACTTGGGATCAGCTCGGGACGTTTCTAATTAACCCCTTAGATGTATTTCATTTGGTTTGCTAAGTGAAATCCTGACCCTCAGGAAAAGTAAAACTTGAAGGTAAAATCTTGTCGCACTCCACACACACTCCACAGACGGAGCCATGTGACAGTTGAGCGCCAGGTGTGCTGAGCATTGAGCCTGCAGGATCCTGCTGAGGCTCCCTGGGTCTCCTGTGATAGCGGAGCCTCGGGGGCAGAGCGGGCCTCAGCAGTCACTGTAAACCAGTGGAGCCTGGTGACAGTGTGCAGACAGGCTTTTCCAGGAGCTATTCTACAGCCAGTGTAAATTGAATGTGCCTTTGCAAGGCACAGGATGTGATGTAACTGTTCCTGGCATCCTGGGGCTGGACAAATATTGACACCAAATGACGATCTTATGTAAGGCAATTACAGCAAGAGCCAAGGACGGTGTCTGTCTACCCACTGTGTACTGTAGCTCTGACATATAGAAGTCTCAGTCAATGAGAAACATGGGAAAGTTTTCAATGTGGACACCAACCGGCACCAGGACCTTTTGTCTTGTTCTGTTGGAATAGGATGCTTGTGGTTTGTAGCTGTTTGGAGTTTGTTTCACTGTGTTCTTGTTCCCCTTTTAAAGATAATAATCCAATGCCTTCGCTTCTGTCTTCCTAGTTTTGGTCATCATTTCTATCTGTTATGAAATGAAGTAATAGCCTCAATCTGGGAACACAGAAACAACAAAGCAGGCACTCATTGGCCATCAGGGGCCTCTAAAGCCCCACGTTCACTGTGTGGCAATCTGTGTTTATTTGATTTATCGCAAATGTGTTTCTTTTAACGATAATCATTAGGATCTCAAGGAAGGTCTTGCATTCTAATTAATGTTAGGGTGGTGGGTTAGAGGCCCACAGCTCTTTTTTTTTTTCTTTTTTTTTTTGCCCCGGGGCCCCCTGGCACGTTAATCAACTGATTATCTCTTAAATCACTTTATTATTTGGAGATCAAACTGTGAGCACACCTGAAATGGCAGTTACAGCCCAGGAAGACTTTGCACACAGCTACGTAACTATGGTAGGTCGAAGTAACCACAGAAAATATCATGAAATATTTAAAATATTCTTGAAATGAACCAGGCACTTTAAGAGTTTACCGTCATGGAGATTTTTTTGCCAAATGATTTTATATCACCACATTGCAAGAGAGCAGATTACTGGAACTGGAAACAACTAATATTTGCCATATTAGCATTGCCAGGGAGAGACGGGAGCCATGTGCGAGGTACCCTGGGTGCGTTGGTTGTTGATGTTCTGGGACGCCGTGTCAAGTTCTGCCTGTTACATGAAGTATCTGTTTTCAAAATGCACTTCGTTGGTACAACGCTACGAATTGACATTTTTTTTCCTTCAACAACATGCACAGGTTTAGGCAACAAAAACAAGTGGCTAGGTTTAGGAAAAAAAGAACAGGGTAGGGCAGATACGACATACGTCAATATGCAACGTCATCAGCGTACGTCATCCATCTGCGCCACCATAGGTAGCTTGCTCACCTGGAAGTTGCAGTTCCTCTGCAGTTTCCTTCCATGCAGCGTCTTTTTTCTGGCGGTCATGATAGCAGCTGGAGGAAACATCAAATCAACAAGGCTTCTGCTGCCACAGCTCCACCAAACTTTCCTCTTTCTGGGAGTTCCACACACTTCTTTTTGTTCGTTTTACCTCCATGGCAAGTGATCGGTGACCATTGCGTCATTTACTGCTGCATTTCTATTGGTTGATTAGTAGACATAGGTCGTAGCAGCTGTCACACTGTGAGATAGTCATCCTAAATTTCTGACACCGTCAGAATTTTATCTCAGGTTATCTTCGCAAGACGTTGACAACGGCCGTCCTTGAACCTGTCTCACAGTGCAACGTAAGGCCACCGTTTTAGAGCCACGACCAAAGATATCACCACGTTTCTCCAACGATGGTCATCTTTCGTCTGGGACAGCCCAAAATCGCACAGTATATACCGGCCATTAGAATCTTACAGGAGCTGAACACCACTCTCTTGGGTGAAAGTCGGTGGTTGTTGGACCCATCCACCATCCCTCCCTCCCTCCTGCCCTAATCGGACTTTCCCCGCCTCAACTATTGTCCTTAGTCCTGCTGTGTTTCCTCCGGATGCTGCCAGGCAACGTTAAACTATATCAGCAACCAGCCGCGTATCATGCCAACGTCGCCTTTTTTCGTTGGTTTCTGACGCTGAAAGTCACTGCCCAAGCGCTGGATTACAACAACTTTAGGAGTGACCCCCAAATTCCACCAGATGCGTGTTGGTTGCGTCTGCGCTCCAGAACGGCAGTGGACCTGATCCGTTTCAATTCTAGTCAATGTGTGTGTTTCCACCGGCTGCAGCTGTGCTGCGTTCCGGCTCCGTCACAGCTGCGGCGCTCTGGAGCCCTCCGCAACAGATACGCAGGACTTCTATTTTTGCCGGACGCCGGAGCACAACGCAGCAATTCAGCACAGAGCAGATCGTGCGGGGCAGGAAGTCGTGCATAGAAACACAATAAAACATTCGGTTAATTTTCAAAATAAAATACACAGTGTTCACGGCGGATCATATTTCCCTGCACTACACCTTGAAAACTACATAATGGGCAGAGGCAGGCCTGAAGTCAACAGGTCAGAGGTTTTCAGACGTCATTTCACCCCGTTGACACCATGGACGAGGAGATGTCAATCATGATCAGATCAGATCTCATGGGTCCTCGTGATTCCCGCTGTCCGGCAGAGCTGCACCGCTCCGCACAGCAAACGCAGCCGGTGGGTGTTGACGGACAGTGGAGCATGCAGCGGATAACCAGCGCAGCCGTTCCGCAACGGACACGCATCCAGTGGAATTCCGGCGTGAGACAATTTCAGACTAACATGTTTTTAAAAGTCCAGTTTTAGTCGGACACAATTAATTGATTTTCTCTCATGTCACGTAAACGTAGTGATTGTGTTGCTGGTCAAAACCAGTTGGACCTCCTCAGTTGCAACTTTTGATACTTTGTGGTACTTTTAGTTTTCAAATGAAGAAACTTTCGTGGCAATAAAAGAAGATCAAGTTTCATGTTTTAAGTGTTGGCACAGGAAGTGTCGGCCTATCCAACAGGTACTGAATGGACCTTGAGGTGAAACTGTTTGACTAAACCCGATTTCCAAGGTTTTCCAATAGTTTCACTGGCTTATAATTTACAGCAGATCAGGCTGCTACAATTGCACATAGATAAAAATGTAAGAGAGGAAGTTTATTGCATCACTTACTGTAGCATTTATAACTTCTAAAGTAAATATACAGTATTATTAAGCAAAGGTCTTCATATCCATCATATTAGACGGGAATGTCACCGACTCTCTCATATATGATTTTTATTATCAGCCGGGTTTATTGACAATCCAATATTTAATCTGACTCTGACTGACTTACCTTCACACACTTGCAGAGACTGAGTGCGTCTGAGTCGCTGCGTTGACAGACTGTTGCAGGAAAAAGCCTGATAATGACATTTTCTGTGTGTTTAGCTTATGATCTACTCTGAGTGGGTTTTCATCTTGAGTAGTCTGCCTGTGTGTCGGTGCACTTTTACCTTCACACATCCTTCATTATTTGATTACTTGTAACAGTGATAAAAGGGAGACTTGGCTGTACAGTGAGATAGACAATATACCTCCATATTTCAATTTATCTCCTCCACTGAGTCCTCGGAGAGCCTTAGCTTCTCCTCTGCTAACCCATCAGTCCAAAGCTTAACCATATCAGTCCGGGGATGACTGTCTCACACACACACACACACACACACACACACTGGTACAGACACATACCACATTAATAATCATTAGGCTTATTTCCATGTGTTTTCTATGCAGGTGCATCCAAATGTCAATTGAGAAATCATCAGTGCAACTGCAAATTGGAGGTTTGAATTCCTCAATGTACAGAGTGCCATACGTTAATGAGAGGTGATGGGTGAAATTGAATAATGCCAAAAAGAATTCCCGTGGTATCAGACAGAGGGAGCGGAGGGGAGGTGGGGGGGGGTCATGCATAAACATTTCTCTCAGTGCTGGAAATCATCCTGAGCACCCTCAGCACAATTGGCTCCTCTTTAAATGTAATATATTCTAATCGAGAACACACTGTAAGGACGGTGGCTCTGTGCACAGCTAAAGTGATATTTGCGTAGCGCTGCCTGCTTTGTTTTACCATAAAGGAAATTAAGGATATAAGGGCAATCTGTTAAGAAGCAAGTGAGCCTGCACAATATAAGCTTTCTAAAGTGCAATTTGCATCGCAACCAAGGGTGATGCTTTTTGTTATTCTGCCTGGTGCTGTTAGGGATGCTTCATCTGAATTTGAAGGAAGCACATCTAAATCCCAGCGCAGCGATAAGCACCCTCGTGGCAAGGTGCCACCAGCGTTGTTTGTGTTCCTCTAGCTGATGCCATTAAGCGCTCTTAGCAAAACAAATCTTTTCTTGTACTGCGAACGCTCTTACTTCCATTTACAGCCGCCCAAGGCTAACACTCAACACCTGCAGCCCATTTTACGTCATTAAAAGTCAGAGTGTAAATTCTGCGCTAAACACTGCCTTGAAACTAGTTGGTTTGACACTAAAAGCTGCGTCTTTGATTGGCCCATGACCATGTGTCGGGGTCTTAACACGATGCATTTGTGCTCAGGATGTTTCTTATGTACAACCTTTATTTACACAGAGAACCTCATTGAGATCAAGACCTCTTTTTGCAAGAGAGACCTGAGAACAGCAGACGAAACAAGCAGAGCATCAGCAGTCACACAAGAGCACATGCAAACAGGAGGCATTAGAAACAATTACACAGTCAACCTCTGTAAAACATTTAAAATCATCCACTGACATGAGATGCTGGTTTTAACATCCTTTGTAAGTCATGCCACTCATATGATCCAAAGATAAGCTTCTCTGACTTTACATTGAAACATCTATGTGAACCTATGCAGAGACAGATGTTATAAGTAAAGTGGGATTACACTTCTGCTTTGAATTGATGCCGTATCTATGGCGTAAGCTCTGCGCAAACGTGTACTCTACGACATAGCATGACGTTACCTCCCTGGAAGAGTATGTCGCAGTTTATTTCTGTAAGCTGAAACCATTTCCCTCAGTGGAAACAAAGCTTGTATTTACTTTAATTTCACAGATAAGAAACAATAAATTGTGAAGACAATAAAGCCTCCACAAAAATATCATTTTAAGTCTTGTGTGTGATTTATCCTGGCTTCATATGAGCAGAGGCAAAGTCTGCTAGCTGCTATAGGCTTGTGCTAATAATGTTAGCATGTTGTATTTGTTTGTAAAATGTTTGAATTGTTTTGTCAGTGAACCTTGTGAGTTATAACGGAGCTGATTTTTTTACCGTTACTTTCAGGGTTGCCTCCTTCAAGATGTACAAATAAGGGACACCTATGTGGTGGCCCCATGCCCGGGGGAAAGAAATCAAGGGGGGGATCTGGGGGTCCCCCCACAGGAGATTTGTTAGTTATGCATTTTTAAGTATCGAATTCAAAGTCTTCGCTTTTCTCAAACATGAATGTATAATAGCAAACAGTTGCATCCAAATATATTAAGGATGAAAACATCAGACGTGGGCAAAGTGTTTTGTTTGTCAACAGAAACTCTTTGGTGTATTTGAAAGAAGCAAGTCTGGACACAAGCTATATCCAGGAATCCTGAAGTTAAAGAAACTTTTCATAGCCTACATTTTAGTCACACACAAGATTTAAAATGTAATTTTTGTGGAGGCTTTATTGTCTTTACAATTTATTGTTTCTTAGTTACATTTCTGGGGAGGTGCACACCAGGCTAAGGTATAGAAGTATAAATCTAACATAAGACTTTCATTTTCTTGAGTATAGGCCTATATTTCGGGCTGGCTAAGCTGAGCCCTGAACCATCCCTTACAACTTTGCTGCTATAGGCCAAGACTGCTTTAGCAATTTCCCATAATACATTGAGCTCCTCTCTATTCCTCTCCATCTGCACACATTCATCTCCCATATAATACATGTTAAGGTGCGGACACACCAAACTGACATCAAAGAACTAGTGGCGACAAAAGCCAACTGTTCTGTCGTCTCCGTCGCCTCACGTCACCCTGTGTCCGCTGCATTTGAACACACTACACGGACTACATCCGACAGCTAGTGATGGCCAAATGAAGCCTCATGAAGCCTATTTTCTGAGCCCACTAGATGGCGTTCATGGTTTAAAGAGAGAGGCTCAAAGAATGACAATTCAGTGTGCTTTCAACCTTTTGTTGAACAAAAAGCGCCATCTAGTGGGCTCAGAAAATAAAGGAAATGCTTCATGAGGCTTCATTTGGCCATCTCTAACGACGGCCAAGTGGCACGTACGTTCTGCACCTGCGTGAGAGAGAGTGGAGTGAGAGAGTGGTACATCCTGTCAGCCGAGGGGTTTCCTATCTGTGCAGCCGAGCACCGCAGCACCTCCACGGACTATTACATCCAGACGGTCCCGGTGTTTCCTCCGCAGGCTCCACTTCACTCAGCTGCCCGATAAACCTGCTGCTTCTTCCCACTTTAACCTGAATAACAAACCAGGGCCGAAAAGCCGCCGACGCCAAAGTGCCGACGGTGCAGGTCACACTGCAAAAACTAGGCCGACAGATGCTGACCGGCGGCCGACCGTCGGCGGGTCCATGTCATTGGTCCAACAGGCCATTGTTCCAACATCCCATTACTCCGACGGTCTGCAATGCTGAACGGCTCCCGGTGGGCGTATTTCTGCCTTGATGGTGCGCCGCGACCGGCTCTGGGTCAGCTGGGAAAGGCTTGAGGCGAAGCAGGCTCACGGCTTATGTGTTTGTCACTTTCTTTTTCATTTTAACCCACACCATGATCTTTTCCTGACCCTAACCAAGTGGTTTTTGTGCCTAAACCTAACCAGACCTTAACCACAGGGCATCATGATGATTTCGAAACAATGGGTTTAATATGGTCAGAACAATGGGCAGTTCCCCCGTCGGCTTGGTGTGTCAGGGCCTTTACTAATGTGGCATCTTCCCCAGAGTTCTGTACTTTCCTATCTCGCAGGTTTCTGTGGATCTAGGTTGCATTTGCCGCTACGATCGTACTTGATGCCCACTGCCCATTATTAATGTTAGTCATATCTGTCTAATAATACTATTATTACTGCTTTACCATTGTGCTTTGCCCCTAAGGGCCCCTGGGGCCCCTGTAGTGTGCTACTTTGTCACTTTATTGCTTGAAGCCAAAGTACAGAAGCACCGAGGCTGCTCCTCTATCATGACTGATGCAGAACACTGTCTGATGCAGCTGTAATGTTTAATAAATCTTCACATGCAGCAGTGATGCATGATTATTTACAACTCAGGGAGTGTTTCTCCGATAGGCCACACAGGCGGGTTAACTAGACACCATTTCTCTCATTGTCCTGTGACATTTCACTTATTGATAATTTATGTGGAAAAAGCATTGTGCGCAGATTAGCAGTGCGAAGAGCAATCACGATTTATGGCCTTAAAAGGGCAGGCCATCATCAGGCCACCCACAGCACAGGATCAAGAAAAATGCCCAGAGATAGTTGCATTTACTTGGTTACACGTACCTGAGTGACTTATTTGAGTAAACTGTACTTGGTTGAGTAGTTTCAGTGCAGCATACTTGTTATTCTCTTGTGACACATTTATAGAGAAATCAATACTTACTCTGTATCACTAGGACACTCATTACACTTCTTTTGTTTAGGCCTATTTATTGTTTTATTCATTGCACATTCTGTAAAAAGGCTCTCTGTTATCACACAGTCATGCTGCATGTCTCAGGAGAATAATGAAGGAATTGGTTGACTGGTTAATACAAGGGATGAGCCGACTACTCGGATGAAACAAGTCTCCGGTACAGATAATGTACTTTTTACGAGTACTGGTATCATATGTATAAAATGTGTCAATATCCGTACTCGTAATTCAGGAAAATCTTTATAGGTTTTATGAAAAATCGTAAATAGCAACTTCTGATCAACCCACATCAATTTTAGGCTTAAAATAACAGCTTCCAGTTAGGCCACACCCATTTCCGACTTAAATTCTGCCTCATTTTCAGAATAAATTTACAACATAAATAAAATACTACCTTTTTAGGCAGGTTTATTTTAATTTAGGCAAAAAAGCTTATGGTTAAGTTATAAAAAACCCATCATGGTTAGGCTTAAAATTTACACAGGAACTGAACAGCGGGCTCCCGGGTCAAAGTCCCGAGTTTGTTTGACCATCCACTTGCCCTCCCGCCCGCCCTGTATGGACCATCTCCCTCGTTAAGTCGCAGGCTTGCTTTTAACTTGCTTTTAAGCGTTGCGTCACCTGTGTCTGTTTGGGGCGTTGGTTGTGCACGTCCTCAGAAATTTACGCAACATATCTGTAAGATGTGATACACACGTGAGCGGTCGGGGCAGTGTTTGGCATGGCTTTACTCAAAGTGACAGTGGAAAAGGCCCATGAGTTCTCTGCTGTGCCCTCTTATGGACTCTTCCAGTAACACACATAGTGCGTAGGTAAGTATATGAATAACTCGTCTCATGATGAAGCCAGTTGTCTACACAAACTCATGGTTGAAAACTAAGTATATCTTAGGTATCTTAAGTATATTTAGGAAGCATGGTATTCCCTTTCACTGCTTTGCTGATGACGTGCAGGTGTATCTGCCGTTAAAGATTCCTTCCGTGCTAAACTGCCTGAGTGACATTAAAACATGGATGGACTTAAACTTCTTAAAATTGAATGAAAACAAAACAGAGGTTGTCCTGTTCGGTTGCCCCTGGTCCTTGCCAGCTCCCTGGGCCCACTAGCACCTTACATGGGATCCCATGCTAGGAATCTTGGTATGATTATTGATGGTGCTTTTAAACTAGACAAACAGGTCAGCTCAGTGGTCAAGTCTAGCTTTTTTCAGCTGAGGCTTCTAGCCAAAGTTAAACCCTATCTAAGCCAGAAAGACCTCAACAAAGTTATCCATGCTTTTATTACCTCTCGGTTAGATTACTGCAACTCCCTGTACGTCTGCATTGAGCAGTCAGAGCTCTGCCGCCTGCAGCTTGTTCAGAATGCAGCAGCTCGTCTCCTGGCTGGGACAAAGAAACACGAGCATATAACTCTGGTGCGCTCTTCACTTCACTGGCTTCTGGTTAGGTACAGGATTGATTTAAATATTCTTTTATTTGTCTAGTCTCTGAATGGGCTGGCTCCGGAATACCTATCTGACCTCGTTGAGTTGCATCGGCCCTCCAGAGCCTTCAGATCAGCGAATCAGATGGTCCTGGATGTTCCTTGATCACTCTTAAAAACTTGAGGAGATCGAGCCTTTGCAGTCGCGGCTCCCACTCTGTGGAACGCATTACCGTTGACTGTGTGGACTGCGAATAGCCTTTCCACTTTTAAATCACTGCTTAAGACTCACTTGTTCACCTTGGCCTTTGGTTGAGTACAGTCACCTCTACTGGGTCTTTTATCTTTGTTATATTTCACTGTATAAATGTTTTTTGTGTGTTGTTGTTTTTGCTGATTTTAACTGTAAAGCACTTTGGTTGGCCTTTGGCTGTTTTAAATGTGCTATATAAAGAAAGCTGACATTGACATTGACATTGACATATCTTGGGCCTTAAACACTCTTTATCTTGCTCTTATGGTAGTTGTGGGTGGCATTACAAACTGACAGACTGGTGCATATCGAACCCCTGCGAAGGGTGCCTCTCTGTCTGATGCCAAAGTCCACTGACAAAGCCACGATATTTGACAACTTAGGTTGAAAGAGGCTACTGAAGAAGTTTTCAGTGTAAACTCTAACTTGTGCAGTTATTTAAAAGACTACTTTAACTACTATTTGAGTACTTTTTCTAACAAAGTTCCTACTTTGACTTGAGGACAGTTTGGGCTTCTCTCCTCAGCCCTGGATCAGACAGAATCCCATGAAGACAGACTGAGGTGCAGGAGGATGGCATGAATGGTATTAAAATCCCAACAGTGTTCACAAACAGTCTGCGCCTGTCCTTACAACTGTCCACCTACTGTACTATGTTTTCATTGAAACACTCGGGGAGCCAACAGGAACACTGTGTATTCAGTCTTTTTTACATTTCAGTCTGCTGCTGTGTGGAGGGTAATAAATCATGTCTCCATCTCCTCTTAGAAGGCTCCAGACACTTTAATCATCCTGTATTCTTGTGTGTTTAGCCATAATAATTTGGCTCTATCATGCAAGGACAGTCCTGCCCATGATTTATGTGTGTGAGTGTGAGGGAGAGCGGAGGAAGGCGAGCCGGAACGCTGCTGCTGTTTTGCCTTGTTTTTCACTTCCTCCAATCTTTGCTCATGGTGTGTGTTATATCTGTTCATTTCCTCCTCCTGTTTTCTCCTCTGTCTCTGTCAGAGCAGGCGTCCATATGTTGCTCTTTATTACTGAACGGCTGAAAGAGAGACAGCACTAGATTGTACTATACTCAGTATACAATATTTAACTGTAAAGACCTATTCCGCTCTACACTATACTATAATCCACTGTATTACACAACACAGTGTGTAGGACATACTGTACTGCACTGTACTTTAATATATTACACTATAGGTGTGTAAAAATACCACATTTGTTTAAAAGTATTTCTTCCTTATTGGGCTGTTCTCATGCACGATTCTTATGTGATGCGTACACGTAATGATGAGTCAGTAATTCAGGCATGTCTTAAAAGGTTTTGATCACATGACTGATGCAGTGACAGGAGTAAGGAAGGAGGTGAAGCTCAGGTGGTGGTTGGGTCACAAACACCAGACTTTCCCCCAAAATGTTTCCCCAGGAGACCGGGGAGTGAACATTAGCCCCTTTTACACTGCCAGATTTTTGCCGAATGTTGGGCCAATTGGCCGGCAAGCTGCGAGCGTTTAGACACACAGAGCCGGATTGGCGAGCTGATCCGAGGTGCCCAATTTTCCGCCTCGTAGGGTAGACATATTGGCGGGGGTCCATGTCATTGGTCCGACATCCCATTAGTCCGACTGTCAGCGTATTTCTGCCTTGATGATGCGCCGCGACCGGCTCTGGGTCAGCTGGGAAAGGCTTGAGGCGGAGCAGGCTCACAGCTTATGTGTTTGTCACTTTCTTTTTCATTTTAACCCACACCATGATCTTTTCCTGACCCTAACCAAGTGGTTTTTGTGCCTAAACCTAACCAGACCTTAACCACAGGGCATCATGATGATTTCAGAACAACAGGACTTCGGAACAATGAGTTTAATATGGTCGGACCAATGGGCTGTTCCCATTGGCGGAACCCTTTTAGTTTAAACAGAACGAGGCAGCCTTATGCAACGGGAGGGGCTGTTGATGACTTGTGGGAGGAGCTGTTGATGACGCCGCACATGCGACCCACTGGCGGTGGATAAACAGGAAACAGCTGATAGCAGGAATTAGCGAGCAGCTAGTAGCAAGAGGGAAACACAAACCTGACAGACACTGTAAAGATGAGCAACTGGGGAGACAAGGAATTGTGCGCCCTCCTTGTCCTCGCAAACGAAGAGGCCATTAACTGTCAGATGACGGGGACGGTGAAGAACGGGCAGACTTACGAGAGAATCGCCGAAGGACTGACCAGCCGCGGCTTCCCTCCCACGTCACTGTTTACGTCACATGCTGACCTACACGTTTTGTTACTTGCTCACGCCCCCCATTGCCCCGAAAAAGGCACATTCTGTATAAACAAAAGTAGGTAGGCGGCATTTTGCTGCACTCCCCGATTTTGTTTTTATACTGCCAATGCTGAAAAAAGACTGATTGGGCTTTCCTGCAAATTTGAACAATTCAAAGGTCAAGGTCATTGTGACCTTGCATCTGTCTCACTGCTCCCCTCTGCCAAGGTGTTCCCCAAGGTTCAGTTCTCGGCCCTCAGCTCTTCATCCTGTAAATTATCCCCCTCGGTCAAATAATTCACCATCATGGACTCCAGTTTCACTGCTTTGCAGACGACATTCAGCTCCACATCTCCACCAAAGCCATCACTTCTGCCACTCACTCTACCCTCACCAACTGCATCACCGAAATAAAATCCTGGCTACAAATCAACCTCCCCAAACTGAGCTGTGACAAATCAGAAGTCACCATCATAGGTCCCAAATCTCTCATCAAATCCATCCATAACTTCTCCCTCTCCATCGATGGCTCCACTGTGCTCTCCTCCTCCATGTCCGTAACCTTGGTGTCATTTTTGATCAAACCCTCTCCTTTGACCAACATATCAAACACATCACTAAAACTGCTTTCTTCCATCTCAGGAACACTGCCCATCCATCCCTCTCCTTTTCAGTTGCAGAGACTCTCATTCATGCATTCATCACTTGCAAGAAACTACAAAATAATGAGATCTCAGCTGCTCGTCTTCTCACACACTCTTGCACCCGTGACTACCTCACCCCCGTCCTTCATAACCTCCACTGGCTCCATTTCAAACTCCTCCTTATCACCTATAAAGCTCTCCATGACCTGGCTCCTCCTCTACCTGTCTAAGCTCCTCCACCGGCACACTGCCTCCTGCACTCTTAGGTCTGCTGATACCAACCTCATCATTATTATTATTATTATTATAAGTATGCCTTTAAACTGCAGTGAATACAGCTCCATCTTTGTGATGTGACGTGTTAGAACATCAAATTTGTTTGAACCAATCTACTCCTTAAAAAATCTGGGTACTTTGGTGAAACGAGTAGCAACAAAAATGGAAACCAGAGACGTCAGCAAGTGAAAAGGGGACAGTGACTGTAAACTCCCTTCTTAGGTGTACCAAACAGATGGTGCAAACGGCGGTACTGTTTTGAACAGCTGAAGAGGTGATGTCTCACCTCTCACTGACTGAGAGAGAAAGAGAAAGAGAGAAAGGGAGGGAGAGCAGGGATTGAAGAGCAATCACAGAAGAGAAATGTCATATTTGCATATCTCAAAAATACATCACAGGGCAGGCATAAAGGGGCCTGTGAACACAGTTTTGCATATTGAGAGAAATTTCCACTGCTTTTCAGAGAGCGCTGTTTATGTGCAATTTTAAGAGGAAGATAAAGGTTGTATTGGAAGGGAGGGAAACATATTACTCCCACCGGTGAAAACTAAAAGCTGAAGACAGATTTTTTCATAAAATGCACTATATGACACACACACACACGCACACACACACACACACACACACACACACACAGTGCCTGATGACGCCTATCTGGTGTTTGTCAGGAGTGATGCTGTCCTGTGTTGGACTCCAGACACACTGGTGTATTTTGGGAGCTGCCAAGTCATTTACACTGGATGGACCTAAAATATGAAATACGCTGGGATTAAAAACTCCCCATGTTGCCAGCAGAACCATGTGAGTTTGATTAGTGCACGTTAGTAGCCTCTGGTAAACACTGTCACTCAGGCCTAACTTCCTCTGTTAGTGGAAGTGTGTTAATGAAGAAGTCAGTCAGCCAGCTCTGTTTGACGGCAGCCATCTCTTTCTTCTTACAACCCATCTGGTTCGGTCAGACGCCGCCAATATCTCAATTAGAGCTTTCCAAGACAGGGCTCACACCGAAGCCCTGTAATTTCTCCCATCACCAGCAGCCACACTCCTCTCCAAACAATAGGACCATCTTGTTTTGATTTGATTAAAATAGATTAATTAATTACCGTGCGCCAAAGCTGTTGTTTGTGATTAATGAGGCAGCAATACCTAATCAGCTGGCAGACGGAGGAGCCTTATTGGCTGTCCTCCCTGTCTCACCTGGCTGTTTATTACTCGACTAAACTAAATCCCATCGGACTGTGCAGAGATGGTGTTAACTGGTTCCAAATACTGACGATGTCTCGACTCCTTCTCATATCCTGTGGCTGCAGTGATAGTTGTTGACCCATGAACATGTTTGTCTACAGCCTCAGCTGTTTGGAAGGAAATGACAGTGATGAGTAAATCTGGGAAAAGAAGAGCTGAATGGGATTAAAGACTGAGAATGTTATTTTGAGATTAATATTCTACAAGTAGGGACTTTTTTTTATAACCCTACAGACTACTGACAGTAATGTTATTACCCTAACCCACTAACCCTGACCAACACTAGTCCACTACAACTGAAAGTTACATTGTCTGCCAGTTACCAGGGGGAAACTTTCTCATAACTCGCAAATACAAGCACCTACAGACTTGCGTGAAACACCAATCGATGCAGAATTAAAGTTCAGCCCTAACAGAAGGAACAGAAGCACCCAGGCATGCCAGCACACCAAATTTCAAGCCCCTACGACATTCCCACTGGGAGTAAAAAATTAAAAACATCTCGACCAATAGCATTTACTCCATTTCCCAACGTCGTATATTTGCAGATATGAAACAGCCAAAAAAAAAAAAAAAACCCACACTGCAAGTGCTTCCAGCTTGCTATGAACTTCCTATCAAAAGATAATCCCAAAAAAAGGCAAGTTACAGGGGAACTAAGTAGTTATCGTCCCTATATCACCCCTATAACCCTGACACGCAGCTTGGCTCCAGATTGCCAGGACCGTCCCTTCAAAAGCTATTCCCAAAAAACTGACTGTTACCCTGGGGGGTAACTTTCGGGTATAACTCGCGAATGGAAGCACCTAGATGCCACAAATCTTTTAGCACTTGTGACAATTCTTAAGACACATAAGCACACTAAGTATTTCAAGCCCCTATCACATTCCTACAGGAAGTCATCCAGGTAACTAGTGATGGCCAAATGAAGCCTCATGAAGCATTTTCTTTATTTTCTGAGCCCACTAGATGGCGCTTTTTGTTCAACAAAAGGTTGAGAGCACACTGAATTGCCATTCTTTGAGCCTCTCTCAACCTGTTAAACCCAAAAGTCCCCCAATTACAAGCCTGGTGTGTAACAATACACTAATCACGAAGAATATAGTGATGTTGCACATCAAATTTAACAGCAGAACCTCAGCTACATGGCTGTAAAAACCCTTTTTTACATGCCCCAAACACAGCTCAAACAACAACTAAATAAACAACAACAACAACTAACTCCAACAACTCTATACAGCACCGATATCCCGACCCACTCGGTATATTTCGGGCTCTAACTTGACCACACGTTATTCAAAACACATGCCGTTCATCTCAAATAAAAGCTGAGACTCCACTCTTTCCACATGTATGCTCCAAATCACTCTACCACAAACCATCACAGAGCTACACGCCAAAGAAGAAGAACAACAACAGAAATCTCTTCACCAAAATATATTTGTAATATGTCTCTTGCCTTATTATTATCGCCGTGAAATGCGCATTCTGCTGTTGATTCACGCTCTGTTCGCGTATTACCGGATGTGGTTCAAAAACAATGACCACTCACAGCAGCCGACATCTCCCCACAACGCGTTCTGCTGACTCTGATTGGTAGTGATGGCCAAATAAAGCCTCATGAAGCATTTTCTTTATTTTCTGAGCCCACTAGATGGCACTCCTGTTTTAAAGAGAGAGGCTCAAAGAATGGCAATTCAGTGTGCTTTCAACCTTTTGTTGAACAAAAAGCGCCATCTAGTGGGCTTATGAAATAAAGAAAATGCTTCATGAGGCTTCATTTGGCCATCACTACTGATTGGCTTACAGTACTTTCAATCTCGTTTTGGTGGGTATAGCGTCATTCTATTGGCTCTAACGAATCAAACGAGGTGTCAATCACTCAAATCGGCCAAGCCATCGCGGAGATACGGGCCCTCAAAGCTCAGAATAGAAACTCAGGTTCAAATGTAGTAGGTGTATATTGGTCAGTTTGGAGCGTGAAATAGAGTAAAAACACGAAACATACAGTTCAGACAATCACACATTCTGGAGCTCGGTGCTCTGTTGCTCCGTCTCTCTAAACGGAGTGGAGTGCGGTGGATAACCGAGCGGTACATTTCGACCACATTACAAATTTACTTACAGTCCAGTTTGTGCCAGATGTGCTCCCACACTCAGAATGAATATTTCCGAATGCACCACTCACATCATCTTCCTCCACTGTCTAAAACAAGCCAACAGAACTTGCTAGCACGTGGTAGCTTATGTCCGTGGAGAATTGCTTTGCCTCCAGCTAAGCCCCGCCCACCAAAAAACATCACACTGTTTACTAACAGTAAAAGCGTCCACACAGACCCTCCGTTCCAAGCTCTGAGGTGCCTTGTTGTATACATAACTGTGAGGTGGCACAATGGTGTGATGGTCCCACCTCAAACAGGAAGTGTAAAAAAGGCTTAGCCCACAGAGCTCTTAAAGGCATCCACATTCTTTCCCTATATTTTGTTTTTCTTTTTCGACCTCGACATCTGGATCAGTCAAGAGTTTAATTTATATTAACTGAAGTATTAGGACTTCACTTTTCTTTCTGTTTTTGCAGAGGCTGATGTAATGGGACCCTGCCGCAGCTCTACAGCACCATGCCTCTCTCATTCAGCAAAAAAGTTTAATATCTGAAGGATTAACGTTGCCTATAGTCCTCCAGAAATATCTCACATACAGTATGGTGTGTTTGCCCAGACAGCAGAGTAGAAGCAGCTTTATATGGAGTCCAGAGAGCCTCTCTTTACTGGGAGTGTACCAGAGCTGTTTGTGCCTCGGAGATGTTATTAATTCCCTGCCAGGGTTTTAAACAGTGCCGTGTCTACGCTGCACACGCTGACCTCCATTCGCTTTCACTGTAGCTTTGGAAGGGAATACAAATAGGGTTTCATACAGCCGAATAAACAAATGCTTAGTTTAACTGAGTGGCCTTTTACAGGGGGCTCAGTGCCCTTCTTTTTACAATTTTCTCAGTTTTCTGAAATGTCAGCTCTCCTCTGCACGCTGTTTATCTTACCATCTAATTCCTGTCACCGAGAGGGAGGCAGAGAAAGACAGACGGGTTACCAGCCTCAGTGTTTTTTATAGAGCAGTTATGGAGGGGTTGGCCTTTTTGGGGGTTTGAACAATGTTCTGGGAGCACTCTGTCATTTCTCACTCTGTGACTTTTAGGAGCTTATGACGGATGGTTCGCCGCCTCCCGCCTCTCCCACATTAAACTGAGAATGGTATCGCTCAAAGTAGGCCTGTAATGCACAAATAACCGGCAGCCATTTTAGAATAAATGCATGGCAGTGGCAGCGGGATGCGGCAGACCTTTGGGTGAACCCCAAATGGAGCCTTCTGTTTCCTATTTAGCCAATGCCTGTGATCTGTCATATATACATATAGACAGACTGCTCTCTACCCACTCTGCCACTGAAAGCTGTTTCTGATGCTAGGAGGGGGGGCGGAGGGGAGAACAGCCAGTCGACTCTAGTGTTACACTGATAAAGTGGTTTGCAGTAAAAACCAGTCCAGTTGGTTTGCTATCCCTCTGACACAATGAATGTTCTGCAGTTTTTACAGAATACATTTTTATTCAATTCCCCACTGAAGTTGGAAGGAGGCTGTGTTTTGTCCGTCTGTCTGTCTGTCTGTCTGTCTGTGTGTCTGTCTGTCTGTCTGTGTGTTTATTAGCAAGATATCTCAAAAACTTCGTAGCAGATTTGGCTGATTTGTGGCGGACTGAGCTCTCAGTGCAAAGATCACGTTCTTCACATTTGGTCAGGTGCCAGATCTGGGACGTCTGCCATCCTCAACCGTTTTTAGCAATATTCTCTATGTTTGTGAGAAAGTTTTGAGGCCTTCCCTCTCTGAATAAAATGTGGAATGGTTTGTTGGCAAACGTGGTAATGTTGAATGCTAACACACTCGTCTGTCAGCAGCTTCAGTGCAGAAACACTGGGATCAAGCCAAAACACGTCATATGCAGGCACATTTATTCCCACTCAAGATTATGATCGGCAAAAATGGCTGAGCCATGGTGGGGCACCCCCAAGTCCCAATGTGTCCTTCCATCTCACTGCTGATGATTTGAAATTGTGACACACACTGTACAAACGGAAGAAGTCATGGCGCAGTAGCTGGAATGGGATCAGTGGTGGCATATGTGGCAACATAACCGTTTTTGTGGAGATACACGGGAGAGTATCAGTGTCGAATGGTGTGTCTGATTGGTCTCAAATTAGTTTCAGCTTAAAGGTGGATTTATAGTTGTGTGTCAGCTCTACGGAAAGCCTAGTTGGCGGCGGAGTTTCTGTGAAGTGCTAGAAAGTTTGACTGATTCAAAACACACATTAAACATGGCTTTACAGCAGCAACAACAAACACGTACAAGTACTCATATTGGCTTCATTATAACTCACAAGGTTGACGGACAAAGCAAAGAGTGTGTGGGGAAAGTCAGTTTTTTTGTGACCACCACCCCAACCTGCATCCTTACAAGTAGTGATGGCCAAATGAAGCCTCATAAAGCATTTTCTTTATTTTCTGAGCCCACTAGATGGCGCTCTCTGTTCAACAAAAGGTTGAAAGCACACTGAATTGCCATTCTTTGAGCCTCTCTCTTTAAACGCCGTCTGCCATTAGGTGTGCTAGCCACTCCCCCCGCCGATCTCTGCAAGGGATGTGAGGACTCTAAAACTTCACCAGGGCCTCCTTCAGCACATGGGTGAGTAGATAATGGCTGAATTTTCTTTTTTGGGTGCACTATCCCTTTAATTTTCTACATTCTAGCGAACCACATCAGAGCCACAGTGTGGGAGACGCAAACATTATTTCAAGAAAAGTTTTGGTTTAAAAAGAAATGTAGAAGTGGGAAAGCGATTCGGCGTCTGTCTCCGCTTGCATCGGGCAGCTGGTGAACTTAAATCTGATGGGAGGGAGACGATGTGGCTTCATTTGGCCATCACTACTTACAAGCGCTTGGGACTGCTTCCTTGTTTACTGCCATCAGCACAGTGGTCATGTGATCGCAGCCTTTAAAATGTGGGATATGTCTGATTTTTGTGTGCATTGCTTTTCGTAGGAAAACATACGAAAAATTTGTGAGAACAGCCTGAAAAACATCAGGTATGGGTCTTTATTATGACATGTCATATGCTGCCTGTGTAACTCTTAATGGTGAGACGAGGTGTAACATCATGCAAAATTTAGAGGTAGCATGAATGAAAAGAGCCAAACAGATGTGGTGTCACTCCAGGGCAGTGCGCACTGAGGCAAAGATGAGTCAGCTCAAATTAGAAATGTAGAAGAGTAGTCTGTGGAGCCCTCGTGGCCTCAGGGTTCATTGTGCCAGCCACAAACCGCAGTGTCCCTGCTCTGCGTATGGCCAGGGACCTTTGTTGCTTGTCATTCTCCATCTCTCTTTCCCTTCCCAGAAAACGTCCCCAAAACTAAGTCTGAATTAATATTTTACTTCAGTGCTGAACAGCTCCATGTCATGACTGTGCAAAGACACAAACCAAGACTGGAGGGTGTGGAGAACATAAAGAAAAAGCATTGCTGCATTAACAAAAAATAAAAACCCTCCACCGGTCACATACACAGGTGAAAATAAAAAAAATTCACATAGCGCTCCGGCTGAACACACCTTTGCCTCACACTCTTGAAATTCACACTTTCAAAACGTCAGCAGTGAGCTGAGAGGGCAGCGGGGGATTGAGGGGCGTCATAAATAAAATCAGGGAGCGAGTCTTTAACATAACATTTACTAGAGATGAATAAGAATTTTTGAATTCATGCATTTCCTATGGCACACACAGCTCCAGGGTCTTCTCCTTTGCTGCTGCTTACTATGCATTCATCCTGGCAACCGTTAACATCCCCTGCAGGCACTGAGAGGAAGGTTCAGATGTGACTTTAACAAAGCTGGAGGACTCTATCTGGGGGAAGGTATTGCTGGGAGTCATTACAGCCCCGTCTTGTCTTGTCTGGCATGAGGCACAGATAATGCTGCTTCACTGAATCCTTTATGAAAAAGAATATTGAAACCAAAAAAAGGTTAATAACGGAGACTGTCATCACCAGAAAAACACATGTATTGTTCAAATGTTTTTTGTTTTGCTAACAACCTGTTGTGATTATGTCATGAATTAAACAGTAAAACCAAAGGCAGAAGCTTGTGATGCTGTTGTGCTGTAAAATCTCTTTAAGAGGAGGGGGAGGTTGTTGCTGGGTGGACAACAGTACCGTGCACAGACGTTTTTGGGGGCTGGCACTCAAGCCAAAAGAAAGGCCCTCCCTCTCATAATTAATCATGAGTGAAATGAAGTTATATAGAGCACGGTGGCACTCAAAAGTCGTCGAAATCTGGCTCTTGGGCAGTGACTTGTGGCGTCAGAAACCAACAGAAAAAGGTGTCCTATAATGTCAGCATCATACGCAGCCAGGTTATAGTTTTCAGGGGGAAACGCGGTGATACAAGGACGAAAGTTAAGGTGGCGAAAGTCCGAGTGGGCGGGGTGGTGGAAGGGTCCAACAAACACTGACTTTCACCTGAGAGAGTGGTGTTCACGTCCCGTAGGATTCTAAACCTAACTCCTAAACCTAACTATGTGTTTTTGTTGTTGAAGGGAAAAAAAACCCCATCAATTTGCGGTGTTGTATCAATGTAGTGCTTTTATTTTGAAATACTGTATGTAAATGTTACATTTCCTGTGAAAACAGAAGTGTATTTTGAAAACAGACAATGCATGTAACAGGCTGAAGTTGACACGGCGTCCCAGAACGTCAACAACCAACACACCCAGGGTACCTTGGACGTCATATGTGGACGTGGAAAGTCCATGACCAAACGTGGACATGTGACGAGGTCACAGTGAGGATGTGATGTTACATACAGCTGCACATCTTTTACTTATATTTCTGTAGGCTATTTATTTCAATACTCTTACAGTCATGCAGACAAGGGCGTCAATTCATCTTAACATAAACAGGGACACATTAAGCGGGGGGGGGTCAGGGCACCTCCCCCAGGAAATTTAGAGTATCACTTAAAGGGATAGTGCACCCAAAAATGAAAATTCAGCCATTATCTACTCACCCTCATGCTGAGGAACGCCCTGGTGAAGTTTTAGAGTCCTCACATCCCTTGCAGAGATCGGCGAGGGGAGCAGCTAGCACACCTAATGGTAGACGGCGCCCCAGACTAACGTCCAAGAACACAAAATTCAATCCACAAAGTATCTCCATACTGCTCATCCGTAGTTATCCAAGTGTGCTGCAGCCCCGACATAAAAAGTTGTTTGGAAAAACGTCATATGACTCGGGCTCAAACAAATACGGCTCAACAAAGAAATGCTGTTCCTCCTCAGTTTCAAAGTCTTCAGACATGTTGGGCTGTCCTTTGCTAAAAGACCGTAGTGCAAATTATCTTTTAGCTCTGTGGTTACTGTTGTCTCCCTGCGGTGCACGTGTCATGTGAGGTAAACACGGGTGAACAAAGCTCATGCTTTTGCTGGTCTCGCACAAGCGCGCACATGTGAGCACGGAGCACAGAGAAGCAGTCAGAGCTACAGGCTACAGTGAGGCTAAAAACAGAGTTCATATGACGTTTTTCCAAACAACTTTTTATGTCAGGGCTGCAGGACACTTGGATCACTACGGATGAGCAGTATGGAGATACTTTGTGGATTCAATTTTGTGTTCTTGGACGTTAGTCTGGGGCGCCGTATGGCATTAGGTGTGCTAGCCACTCCCCCCGCCGATCTCCGCAAGGGATGTGAGGACTCTAAAACTTCACCAGAGCGTTCCTCAGCATGAGGGTGAGTAGATAATGGCTGAATTTTCATTTTTGGGTGCACTATCCCTTTAATTTTCTACATTCTAGCGAACCACATCAGAGCCACAGTGTGGGAGGCGCAAACATTATTTCAAGAAAAGTTTTGGTTTAAAAAGAAATGTAGAAGTGGGAAAGCGATTCGGTGTCTGTCTCCGCTTGCATCGGGCAGCTGGTGAACTTAAATCTGACGGGAGGGAGACGATGTGGTTTTACGTCAGACTAGCGTTCTTGTTGTTAGGCCTAATTATGTATTATTGCCTAAATTAGACTGGCTGTATTGAGATGTTTTAATAGTGGTTTCATTTCACAACAGTGACAAATCCATCCTTCAAGAAGCCTCATGAAGCATTTTCTTTATGAGCCCACTAGATGGCGCTTTTTGTTCAACAAAAGGTTGAAAGCACACTGAATTGCCATTCTTTGAGCCTCTCTCTCTTTAAACCATGAGCGCCATCTAGTGGGCTCAGAAAATAAAGAAAATGCTTCATGAGGCTTCATTTGGCCATCACTATGTACATGTACTAAAAATGGGACAAGAAGAATTTTCCATTTACTTCAGGTATGCCTTGTTTCAGGTGAATTTAGATGAAGTTAACAGGATCCTAATTAATTAAATGTATCTTGAAAATTTACAGTAGGTATAAAAGCAAAAAACTTAAAATTGATGAGTTCAGCTTAATGTTTAAAGTGACACAACCACATGTTTTCTTTACTATAACAATTTTCCTGTCTCAACCAATGAGTGGGATTTTGAACCACTGTAATTCTAAATTGAACCACTTCTCAAACCAAAGAGCCTTAAGACTTTCCTGGCTTCAGCTACACGGTTGATTTAAGGCTTTCGAGGAAAATCCAGCTGATGAATATTTTACCCCAGTGAACATAGATCTGCTGCATATTCTCTAACAGTGTCCATTAGTGGTGGAAACCAGCTCTGATCACTGCAGCAGGCATCAGCAGGCTGGATACAACGTGACGAGATATGAAGTGTGCTGCCTGCTAGGTGATTGATACACACCGTCCAGGCCAGATAGAAGGAAATTGCTGTTGTCCATCTCATTTGCACTCATTGATCCATTTGAAGGCTGGAGGGAGGGAGAGAGACAGAGACGGAGAAAGAGACAGGAATGGTTGATGTTGCCACGCTGGATGAAGGAGGAAGCCAGCAGCAGTCCGGAGCTTTTCATTACCCACACCCAGGTTGATCCCAGAGCAGTGTGGAGGGTCTCCTCTGTAGGAGGCACAACACAGGAGTTTGGCCATAATAGACTCAACTGCAGTAAAACATTATATTTAGGGCTTTATACATTATATATAGGGCTGGATAATCATTTAGTATCAGCGTTTATTTTCTCTCTATATAAACAAAGAGAAATTCTCTCTGGGTTACTGGTGTTACTTTACACACAGACTAGATTTCTGCAGAGGTCTGCAGCTACAGCTACTGAGGAACAAGCAAGTGGAAAATCTTTACTGATGTACATCGCATAATTTGTTGAGAACAAAATGATGTAACAACAGTCAGTGGAAACCAAAATCATCAACCCACTGAGGGCTGGATTCAAAATCACACCGAAAATCAAAGTAAAAAATGAAATCACAGCTGATCCAACTTGTGTATACCTCAGTAGTGTGTATAGCACCCACGCGCCTGTATACACTCCCTACAACATCTGAGCATGCTCCTGATGAGTCGGTGAATGGTGTCCATTGTTCATGATGCCCTGTGGTTAAGGTCTGGTTAGGTTTAGGCACAAAAACCACTTGGTTAGGGTCAGGAAAAGATCATGGTGTGGGTTAAAATGAAAAAGAAAGTGGCAAACACATAACTCGTGAGGCTGCTTCGCCTCAAGCCTTTCCCAGCTGACCCAGAGCCGGTCGCAGCGCACCATCAAGGCAGAAATACGCCCACCGGCAGCCGTTCAGCACCGCGGAGAGCTCCCCACACAACCCGGACCCCAGAGTTAATAACAGGAGGTTATGGTGTTTCACTCTCTCCTCTCTGTGACACTTGTATCTCGACCAGTAGCCTACTTTTGTTGCATTTGCTGATCCTCTATGGTACACAAATAGGCTACAGTAATAATCACATATCGGAACAACAGGACGTTGGAACAATGAGAGGTCGGAACAATGCTACGGCACCAATAAAACATGAGCTTGGTAGATTCTCCGGGGAAGCCCTCTCCCCGCAGTTAGGGACCGTTCTCCACGGTACTGCTGGCAGGGTGGAAATAGTCAAAGTGTGGAGGAGACGGACCAGGTTAAGCGGCCGACCTCCGGGGAAGCCCTCTCGCCTCTCCCCGCAGTTAGGGACCATTCTCCAAGGTACCGCTGCTTCTCTTCTCAGTTTTTTTTCTGAAGTACACAGTAAACTCCATAGTTTTGAAAGAAAATAGTGTGGATGTGCGCAGGTGCAAAGAGGCATTCTGGGTGGGGCATGAGCGACCGGAGCAAAATTGGAGCGAGAGATAAGGCTCCGCTCCACCTTTTAAAAAAATAGCCGCTCCTCGCTCAACACAAAATCCTCCCGCTCCCCGCTCCGCTCACATGCTCTGTTGTCTTGCTTTTGCCTCTCCATTGCACCTGTTGTCACTTTGATTTGCAGCAAAGCAGCTGAAACTGATTCACAATCACTTGTGCTTCCTACATGGACACACTGATATCCCTTGAGCAAGGTATATCAAAAATCAAAGTATGTAGTGGTTTTTAGATATCTATCTATCTATGGGAAACATTTAAACAATTTAAGGCACATAAACATCCGGCTATAACAAAAAAGACATATATAATCAGGTATAGCAAAAGGTAAAGTACAAACATACATATTTAACATTTATTTATCTCAGAGATAGTCGATAAATGGACCCCATATGCTCACAAATCACATGGGATGCTTTGCTGTTGTTCTGAATTCTCTCCATTTGCATGTGTATGATCACTGAGCTGAGCCATTACTGAAAGCAGGGGAGTGCAGGAGATTTCAAGCTGGTAAAAATTATCTTTTTGGATCTCAGTGAGTGCAACATCTAAGTATGCAAACTAAATAAGCTATCATGGCCAGATTAATCTCCAAGAGGGCCATTGCAGCAGAAATTAGCTGCTGGGCCCTATTAGCCCCCTGTTTCTCTTGCTTTCTGTGCAGTATGTTTTTCTCTGGACCCAAATTCAATGCGGCGTCATTTTATTAAAATACACAAAAATAAGCACCCCATTCTCATCTCCAGGCCATCAAACAGCACTTTGTCATGCCCTGCAGCGTATGATATGGTGTCTTTATGACACACACTGGGCTTTTAACTCAATGTAAACCCAGCAGTGGCAATACTTGCACTGCGTAGTGATGGCCAAATGAAGCCTCATGAAGCACTGTCTTTATTTTCTGAGCCCACTAGATGGCGCTTTTTGTTCAACAAAAGGTTGAAAGCACACTGAATTGCCATTCTTTGAGCCTCTCTCTTTAAAACAGGAGCGCCATTTAGTGGGCTCAGAAAATAAAGACAATGCTTCATGAGGCTTCATTTGGCCATCACTAGCACTGTGTTCCATTTATCTCAGAAGTCAGAGGTCGTAGATGGGAATGACGTCAAACCCGAGTTGATGGCATTCCAGTTAAGCACGACAGAAAACCAAGATGATGTTGGCCAGGTTAGCCATTGTTAGCAATACCAGCTGATAACAACACATTACACTGTATTTTGTGCATACAAACACTGTAGCAACACGTCCAGAGATAGAAGTTGGACAGGACTGTGTGTATGACTGTTTCAGTGAGACACAAATAAGACAGAAGGGCTAAGAAACAGTGTATTACTACAGCTCTCACTACTGTTGAGACCCTGAGCAGCCATATTGGATTTTAAAGTTGGGGTTTGTGAGGTTCCTCTGACCTTTAACGGGGTGTTCCAGTTGAAACTTTCGACAAGGAACTCAGAAATTGATCACAAAAAAAAAAAGAAAACAAAACACCTTTACAGTAGTTTTCGCTGTGTGTCACATAGAGACGTCGAGGGGTTTGACCAGGTGTCAATATCTGGAATGAGAACGGGTGAAGACCCTGAGCAAAATTCTCACGCAGCAGTTGCAGTATAAAGTAAAGAGTGTAAATATAAAATATCAGTGCAGAAGCTAGTATGAAAAATATCAATAATGGGTCCAGAAACAAAAGCGATCACTCTGAAAGTTACACTGCTGATGCTTGAAATGTTTTAGTTTGCTACAATGAATCATCTTCAGTCTCTTGTGTCTTTCTTTTTGTTGCTCAATGTACCAAAGTGAGCAACAGAGAGTCCTTGCTCACGTAGATGAAGACAGCTCTCTGCAGAGCCCAAAAGTCCCGTCCCCCACTTCACAAAGTCACAAGGTGCTGTTTGCCCATTTAGTTTATCAGTACTGAACATGTCACATGTCGAAAGTGCCCTTGGGTCCCCAGCAATACAACCACCAAGTGTGAAGTATATCGGATTAATGGTTCTCCAGATTTGCAAAGGACACACATACATACAGAGATTCCTTGATTTATATTTAGATTGTACTGTTGCTGCTCAGAGCTGCAAAAACAATCTAACAAATTTGTGCTCCAAGATCTAACTAAGGAAAATGTTTGAAACAATATTCTGCTTTCGTTTTATTAATTTAAATCAGTTTAAATTCTAGCAGGGTAGTTTGAAAAGCATGCACCTTGAGTGCATTTTAAATTTATTTTTTAAAAAAAGATCAAAATGCTGAAAATACAACTTGAAGTATTGCAAAAACGATTTTACACCTCTGAGCTGAAAATATTGGTGTATTGCTAAAAGCAAAATAGGACAGAGTTCAATGGAAACAGACCGAGCGAGTTAATCATGACGTTTATGAATACGTGACTCAAATGTCACTGAAGAGCTGAAAACATCAGATCTGTGTGGAGCGATGAGGAGACCGGAGCCTTCCTCACATTAATACATGAAACAAACTTAGGTCATATTTCTATCATGTTTTCCACCTTATGAGCTTTAACTGGATCTCTTTAATGACCTTTTTTCTGCAGTGGTTTGATGGCACCTGATTGGAGACTTAACTCCAACAGTTTACCTCCATGGTCCACTTCCTGTTAGTCACATGACAGTACTGGATGGAAACATGCGTTCATTCACATTTTCTTTTGATGCTTTTCTGAAACTCTGCACTACCAACTTTTAAGTCATTTACAATCAAGTGTCTGTTTTGCAATCACAGTGGTGCTTTTTGTGGTTGGCATGTGACTGGTAGTCACTCATTGAGATGAGAAAATAAACTCACGAGCCTGTAAATTCTCCTCTCCAACTCTGCTAGTCGGCAAGATTGAGGTAAAAATCAAGGAAAAGATGAAGAAGATCAGCTCCAATCCATCCTGACCACTTTGACAAACAAGACCATCTCTGTGTCCATTTCTGCATCTATATCTTCATCAAAGGCATCGTGGCAAGCATGGAGGAATGAAAATAAACATCATTTTTGGTCCCTCATCATGGCTAGTTTAGACCACGGTCATTCACAGACAGAACTGACATTAATCTTCCTAGATCCACGCTGCTAGCATAGCCAAAAGTTACTGTGTAGGCTAGATGTTACCATTTAGGCCTGCAATCAATCATTTATGACAGAACGCTTCCCTGCTATTGATGAGATAATCTGGCAATCCATGTTTTCACTGTTAGAAGATAGGGGGCGCTGTTACACATCTTGTGAAATAGAACAGCACTGCCGTGTCCAAAAACAAGATCCGCTGGAAATCAGAAGAAGATGATGTTTACAGAGGAGCTCGCCGACAGAAAAGTTTATGGTTGCACAAGCTGTGGAGATAGATGATAGATTTTTTCATGAGATGAAAGTGCTTATTAGTAGTGATGGCCAAATGAAGCCTCATGAAGCATTGTCTTTATTTTCTGAGCCCACTAGATGGCGCTCATGGTTTAAAGAAAGAGGCTCAAAGAATGGCAATTCAGTGTGCTTTCAACCTTTCGATAAAAACAAAACGTTGAACAAAAAGTGCCATCTAGTGGGCTCATAGAATAGAAAAAAGCTTCATGAGGCTTCATTTGGCCATCACTACTTGGTGGTCACAAAAAAACTGACTTTCCCCACACACTCTTTGCTTTGTCCGTCAACCTTGTGAGTTATAATGAAGCCGATATGAGTACTTGTGTTTGATGTTGTTGCTATAAAGCCATGTTTATTGTGGGCTCATAAAATGAAGAAAATGCTTCATGAGGCTTCATTTGGCCATCACTACTTATTAGTTTAATCACATTTTAGTAATTTTTATTCTTCATAGTTTTAGACATAGTTTAAGTCTCCAAAAATTCAAAATGTTTTAGTCGACAAAACTTAATGACATTTTAGTTAACTTTTAGTCATTATGTGTTCTGTTTTTTGTTGTAAATCCAGTGAGGCGAATTCATGTTTCAGAAATTAGAATCAAGGTGACAGGTTGTATAAAAATTACAAATAATTTCTGCAGACTTACAAACTGTCATTTCTCCTGCAGTGTTCGACAGGTTTTAGAGGTGACTTTTGTTAAGAAGCAGAAACATAACTTGTTTCTTCATGTGCAACATGTTAGTCTGGAGGTTTAAACTGGTGTCCTCTCACAGAGTTGGTGATTCAAACTAAACTTTCATCTCTGTCAGAGAAAACTGATCTGAGTTCAGACTGTTTACTTACAGCACAGCTACACTCACAGATAACTGAGCCTCCTACCTGCCTGTCAAACACCATCAACCCACAAACCTTCTCCAGTCCGGACTGAGTGGAGTCCTGCGGGGTGAAGCTGTGAAGGCTGCGAGCGGAGCTAGCTGCTAACAGCCACCGCTGCAACTAACAAACTCCACAGATCCATTCAGCAGCTCCACCATCCACAGTCAGACACACACGGCTGATTATTTACTGCTGAGTTACAGCTCACAACTCGCACCAACTGCTGACATTGCTCCAGTGTGTGTGTTTCTGCTTGCAAGTGTAACAGCCTTGTGCCGACTATCCACCGGTGTTTACCTGCTTGTCGCTCACGCTCATTTGAAGATAACTGCTAGCACAGCCGTTCTCAGCTTTCATTGTATGATAGTCCAACTAACATTTTCATCAGGTCTCATCTCGTCAACGAAAATTAAACATATTTCATCTTTTGTGATTAAGATCTATTTTTAGGTCACTGACAAAATGTTTTTGTCATAGTTTTTGTTGACGAAATTAACACTGGCCCAGCCTTAGTATTGGGTAGCTGAACAAACAAAGGGTGGAGTGCTATCTACAGAAACACAAGCTGAAATGTCCAAACTGTTTAATTATTAAGTGACCTGAAACAACACAGCACAGAAACACTGTAGCAATGACAGCTCAGTACCAACGGTGAGGACAAAATCTCAGAGAAAAATAATCTCAGAGATCAGCATTTAAAAAAACCTCATTACCATTTCCTTTTCATGATTGAAAAGAGGAACATGTCTTTGAAACATTCACACTCAGCAAAGATAAATGAAACAATCGTTGGCCTAATGGTGGCAGCAAGCCAGCAGCAGGGGAAGACAGTTTGTGTACGACACCTCAAAGTATCCCTAAGCAAGGCATGTGGTGCCAGCAGGGAGTCAGTCTTATTACACAGAGCCTTACATGGAATGTTAAGCTCTCCACAGCCTCGGCTCCTCATTGGTCCGGGAGGAGACTGGGAGCCACAAAGAAAGAGAGAGACTCAAACCTCGTCCTCGCCCCACCTCATCGTTCTCCACCCGCGCAATCTCCCTAAAGCTCCCCTGCAGAACAGTGGAGGCAATATTTTGTGACAGAATCTCTCAGACTATTAGGCACCCAGAGGCACCTGTGGGAGTCATCTCTCTCTTCCTCCCTCTCTCCCGGCAGCACAGCTGTTATCTCTTGGAGATGAACACTCACATGCTCACACATACATATGCACACAATCATTCCCTCATGCACATTCACCATTCAGACGACCCCAAACACACACACACACACACGCAGAATCATTCACCCATGCACATTCACCCCTATCTAAACACACACGCACACACACAAAGACACACAGCGCCTTCGGCAACAGTAAACTCGTCTTTGCTTTATTCTGCAATTCTTCACTGCAGCAGCTACAACAGAAGAATCAGAGTGATGCATGTGTTAAAGAAACACAGAGGCACATGCAGAGGGAACTGACAGGGAAGAAAAATGAAATGATATTAGCCGAGGAAAGCAGTACACTTAATGGCTGTATTCAAATCAGATTTATGCTCAACATTAAATACGGAGACGGACTGGGTCATCTGTCCGTACTCTGCGTTCATGTCGTTCGTATTTGTGCACGTTTTTTGAGAGCTTACGGACACAGACTAAACGTAGAAGTACCACCGGTGATTGTAGGGGCCGTGTAGCATAGTTCAACTGAGACATCTTCATAGGAGACGATGAAGAAATTTAACAATGGTGGGACCAATCGGTAATATAGTGAAAAGAATTCTCCATCCACATGCTAGCATGCATTTAATGGCCTCACATAATGCCGCTGTCTATAACGCTGTCTCCATTTAAAGGTACAATACTATGACCTCTTTCACTGTTGCCCTATTTGTTGTGTAAAATTTTTGACCCCGCCCTCTAGTGCCATCTAGTGGCTATACCTATGCCCACATAAAGGACGCATGGAAGTATGAGGGCAGTGATGTTTACAACGTTTTAAGGCCCTGACACACCAAGCTGACATCAAAGAACTAGCGGCGACGAAAGCCAACTGTTGCGTCGTCTACGTCGCCTCACGTCGCCTCACGTCGCCTCACGTCGCCCTGTGTCAGCATTTGAACACACTACACGGACTACATCCGACGACCAAGTAGCACGTACGTTCTGCGCCTGCGTGAGAGAGAGCGGAGTGAGAGAGTGGTACATCCTGTCAGCCGAGGGGTTTCCTATCTGTGCAGCCGAGCACCGCAGCACCTCCACAGACTATTACATCCAGACGCTCCCGGTGTTTCCTCCGCAGGCTCCACTTCACTCAGCTGCCCAATAAACCCACTGCAACTTCCCCCTCTAGCCTGACTTTAGTCGACGACCGACCGTCGGCTTGGTGTGTCAGGACCTTTAAATGGACATATCTACTCTCGTACGTAAAGGAAGTATAAATGAAACTTAAGGTAACCCTCTCCTCTGGAAATGATGCAACTCAGTTTCAACAGCAAATGTGTTTTGATACATTCTCTGTTGACATAATGAGGAAATGTTGTTAATTAAATTTATGTCAGTCACAAACATTTTGCTCCTGAACTGAACTGGAAATAAACAATCTCAAATTACAGTTAAACAGTGAGCTGGAATAGGCAACACAGTAACAGAATCTTGGTTTATATTTGATCAGTACTGGTTAGTTTTATAATTTGATTATAGTTTGGATTTCTGGAGACCCAACTCTAATCCTAACCCCAACCCAAAACACACTGCACTGTGTAGGTGACAAATTAACCTGATTTGATTTATTAGAAATTACTGAAACCACAATACTTCCCTAACCTTAACCACAGACAAGAGTCTGCTTGTGAGCCTCAGTCTCTGGTGTCACAGTCCTTAACTTTGTACTCCATTTACTCACTGTTCTGAGCTAATCTGCTTTTTTACTTATCGTATCGTACCCCTAAACGTATACATTTTGACGAACAAAAAGTCTTCACAGAGACAGGAGACAAGAGCATTGTAATAGTCTAGGTTTGAAAAGATGAGGTATGGATTAGTACTTCTGCATTTCTTGATGGAAGCCTAGATTTGATTTTGGTCATGTTGCGTAGTTGGAAGACACAGGTTTCCATAAGCTTGTTCATATGAGGGTCAAAGTTCAGACACTGGTCAAAGATTACACCTGGTTTTCTTGTGGAGGGTTTGACATCAGTGGTCAGAGGGCTCCTACAAGATTTCACATTGGAGACAAAGTTATCAGGACCATAAGAGGAATATCAAGTGACACCCTTTTCTTGCTGGCAACGAGGCAGTCATAGAGGAAACCAGTATTAACCATGTCTGTTAGCACAACTGTAAAATACAGCTCCATGTCATCAGCATAACAGCAGTAAGAGATGCTGTTCAGCTGACTAATCACATTGCCTGGGTAATGTGTGTAGAAAGAAAAACATAGGACCAAGGATTAACCCCTGTGGAACTCCACAGAGTATAAAGCCAGATGAGGACACATATGATGACCTCAAACTACCTGTTTGACAGATAGGACCAGAACCAATTGAGTGCAGAACCTGAGATACCAACCCACTAACTGAGCCATTCATCTAGGATGGAGGGATCAGTAGTATCAAATGCAGCAGTTAAGCAAAGCAGAACCAGTTCTGGAGCTTTCCATCACATCACAGTCTTATTTATCTTAGATAGAGCTCACTGGTTTACTTTTTTCTGGAGCACGTTAGAGAAATAGTACATAGACAGAAATGCAAAACCAAAAAGTTGTGGGTTTGTGGGGAACTGTTTCTTGACGATAAGAAAAAGTTTCAGCACATAACTCCTTGTGAAACCACAAATTGTGATTTTTACACATCTGCTTTTGTAAGGGTTAAACAAATGAGATACAATGTGTTAGCTTTAGAGGTTAGCTTAGGCTAACTGTGTCTCCCAGTTCCAGTCTTAGACGATAAGGACTTCTCACCCATGTTGGCTCAAGTTTTAATATTCATTTGTGACCTTCTGCAGTTTGGGTGAACTAATAGAGATTTTGTATTCGTATCCAAATTGCTGTTGCTTAATAACCATTTCACTCTCATAGAAAACAATTTAAATGCATCACCTTCCAAGTACGTCAGTGTTTTATGGGGCTATTTATTTTGATTAACATCTATTATTATTAAGAGCTAAGTATGGGTGTGTGGTCATGTTATAGTGACCTTTATTCAGTGGTTTACTTTCATTTACCATGTTGCTGACCCACACTTTGGTTTCAGCTTGTTTTCTTTCCCAACCGTTTGTTTGGTCTACATTCAGACAATATATAATATGCACATTTGTGGAGATTTGTGTTGCATCTTCAGAGCGTCTGCACTCTGGTCACAGCCCTGTGAGAAGACAGAGCATTGCTGTGTGATCCAGACTGCGGCAGAGGAATAGAGCTCTCCTAAATCATGTGGTTATGGAGTGAAATCCCATTATCCTGCTACTGGGAGATGTGGAAATGCACAGAGGTGCTGATTTGCTGTCAAGGGTGAGCATTAAGGCTGCACAGTTTTCACCTTTGTCTACACTCACCTGAGGGAGTGTGAACGTGTAAATATATTTGGTGGCTCTATTGGAAGATGATGAGTCGAAATGTTTTTCTAATAAATGCAGCTTCTCCTACTCTAGCTTTCATCACAGCTTCAATCGATACATGGCCAAGATATTAGATTAACGTACTAATCCAAACAGTTTGGTCTGACTCAGTTTCTATGTAAATATACTGGATTCATCAATGTCTCACAATAAGTCCTGGAGAAAAGAAACCAAGTACAGTTACAAGGTACTTGAGATTTGCACCTATTCAGTTTATTCTTGCCTTACAACACTTTATGTGACAGTTTTAGTTACTGTTCACTTAGCAAATTCAAAATGTACACACGAACTATTTGATTATCTTAGAAAATATGATGCATATAATAGATTAAACCCCTCAAAATAAAACAATGCACCTGTTAACCCACATCATAGACTGTGGCTTCAGTGAGGACATGAGGTGTGAGCAGTCAACGAGTGATATTGTTCTAAGATTATTTGCTTTAAAGGATTTTTAGACGTTAGGAGTTTGAAAGGATAAAAAAATCCATAAAACTTTACAATAATTCTTTGGAAAAAAGGTCCAGTAATTAAAACAGCTTGACACTGAAGCCTTTAACAAATGTTTTGTAAAGAGGATGAAAGGGGGATTTTGTTTGGACAATTTTCAGTCCACATTTGAAGCTCTGGTCAATATTGAGTCAAAATAAACATGGCATTGTGACGGGTGGGTTCTGGACTCAAAAGCGGCAATGATGACAGGCTGGACAGTTTATGATGAACTTTATAAACTGTAGCACTCCTCAGATGCATACTCCAAGTCCATGTCTTGAGCAGGGTGGTTGGCGTGGGTCTGGAGGAGGGACGGAAGACAGTCCTTCAAAGTTAATGTCTGCTATGGACAGGGAGGAAAGAAGGAGACTTCATCGTCCGACGACAACTTCTCTTCATCATCAGATGCGCAGGAGCAGGTTCCCAGGTGGTTCCCCCCACAGGTGCTGACGATCTTCCAGGCTGGTCAGGGTGTTAATAAAAGTCAGCAATTAGTTGAGGGTCTAGGATGTGGCAGGCCAAGACCCAGGACCTCTTTTCGGGACTGTATCCTTCTCATTCCACCAGGCACTGGGGGCCCTTTTGATTATTCCCTGACACCAGCACTGGCGGTCCATTCAGAGTGGACCCACAACCCACTTTTGGACCGCGACCCACCAGTTGGGAACCACTGCTCTAAAGGTGCTGACATACCAAACTGACATCAAAGAACTAGCGGCAACGAAAGCCAACTGTTACATCGCCTCACGTCACCCCGTGTCAGTTGCATTTGAACACACTACACGGACTACATCCGACGGCCAAGTAGCACATACGTTCTGCGCGTGCGTGAGAGAGAGCGGAGTGAGAGAGTGGTACATCCTGTCAGCCGAGGGGTTTCCTATCTGTGCAGCCGAGCACTGCAGCACCTCCACGGACTATTACATCCAGACGGTCCCGGTGTTTCCTCCGCAGGCTCCACTTCACTCAGCTGCCCGATAAACCCGCTGCTTCTTCCCACTTTAACCTGAATAACAAACCAGGGCTCGGTGCTCCGGTTGGATCCAAACGGAGAGCCAGGCCTAGCTCAGAGACTAGCGGAGGCTAACTGGCTGTGCTGCCCTCCGGTCATGCTGCGGCTAACGCTCCACTAGCATCGTAGGAAATAAAACCTGAACAGCCAATCAGAGTGATCTCTCTCACGACAAGCTCCTCCGCCAATTCGGCATGATCAATCGGCCGAAAAGCCGCTGACGCCGAAGTGCTGATGCTGCGAGACACACCATAAAAACTAGGCTGACAGACGCTCACTGATGGCCTGACTTTGGTCAACGGCCGACCATCGGCTTGGTGTGTCAGGGCCTTTAAGGGTTTCATAAATTTACATGTATCAATTCCAAAGAAACCATACGGACCGCTCATCACCAGAAACATTTTTAAAAGATTGAATTAATTTAAATACATAATGTAACCAAAATACTACATTTCATCCTTACAATGTAATTTCAAGTATGTTTTGCCTTTCCATATTTTTGGTCTGATATGTAGTCATGTTCATGAATGTAGCACACATATGTCCATGATTAGTTACAAGCTAAACTGCGATAGCAAAATAGTAAGTTGATGGTAAAATGAATGGTTTGAAAACACTGTAGTTGTGGCTCCAAACGGGAACTATTAGGAAGATAAGTGTGGATCAGGAGGAGAATATTTTGAAAAGCCCTGTTGAAGTTAACGGCATTCAACCAAGCGCGACTGCTAGTGGCTTCTTAAACAGTGCCGGTGAAGCCTCCACAGCGTCTGATGATTTATTAGAGTTGTGTGGAAGAGTTTAAGTGCCAGCTCTAGTTCTATTCCTTTGTACAGCGTTTCTGTGACTGACAACAGTCAACAATGAATAACCTTCTGCCTGAACTGTCAGTAGCTGAATAGAGTAGGCTTTCACTGCTGCATTGTGGTGGTACTTGGAAAGCTTAATATTTGCTCAGGTTGTTCTCAGTGTAAAAAGTTTATGAACCACCGATCTACATAAATCAATCCAAATGCATTTGTGCTGATATTGGTAAGAATATCTTTAAACAAATCAAAGGGATCTAAATGACAAAGTGATGAAAACACATTTCTTCCAAAGACTTGATATAACTGGATGTTTGTTTTGAGCAAAGTAACAGACTACACCACAATGAACAAAGCTACAGACATATATAGAATCAGTGTCACTGATCTCCAATTATGTCCTCATGCCTCCAGGGAAACAATCTTCATAAACGAACAGATGAATTGCCTCGCTTATTTTTTCCCCAACTCATCTCCCTTCCTGGCTCGAATCTTCCCAATTAAGTTGCCCAGAGCACAGCCTGCATTTCTCAGACAGCTTTTTCTCGTCTTTATGACTCTGTATATAAGGCCGTTGATTTACTGGGGCGAATACGTGCTGTGCCGATGAGTCACAACATCAGAACCACTGACAGATGAATTGGATAACATTGATCATCTTGTTACAATGCAATGTTCTGCTGGGAAACTTTGGGCACTGACATGCACTCGAACACTGTTGCAGACCAAGCAGTGGATGAATGGTGCATGTTGCAGGCGAAATATGACCAAATAGCTTCATAATGTTTTATTGTTTAGACTGTTCTGATTTTTATATTGTCATATATACCAATACATTACCACACTCTTTGGCCTGTGATGCCGAAAGTACCCTTTGGTGTCTCGATGAGACGCACTGGGCTTTCAACTAACTCCAATGTCTATTGCTCGTCTGTCCGTCCTGGAAGAGGGATCCCTCCTCAGTTGCTCTTCCTGAGGTTTCTACCGTTAAAGGTTTTTTTTTCGGTAGTTTTTCCTGATCAGCTGTAAGGGGTCCTAAGGACAGAGGGATGTCGTATGCTGTAAAGCCCTGTGAGGCAAATTGTGATTTGTGATATTGGGCTTTATAAATAAAATTGATTGATTGATTGATTGATTGATAAACTTATTTGTGGCAGTATTTGACATAGAAGAGCACTGTTCTTGTTTTAATGTAGCGTTACGAAACTTTTGTAGGTCAATTTACGTCGTTGTGCACTTATTTTAACCCAAAACATAACCGCGGCTGTCTGACAACATTCACCACATGTTACAGCATGTTTTATCCAGGAGGCAGCTGAGTGTCACATACAGAAGCTAAAGGATATTGTGTGTCAATGGAAAGAGAACGGTTTGGAGTGTTTCTCACATCACATATTTCTGTTCTAAACTCGTAATATTTGAGTGCTCGTCTGCTAAGTGCGTTCACACAGCATAGTATGGGAAAATGCCAAAAGTTGAGTGCGGAATAATGGGCACTTCTCACCCTCAACGGTCGCCATCTTTGTGACACAGAGGGAGCTACACCACAAACTGGTGGCAGCTGGAGACAACAAGGAGCCTGAGCTGGCCACAGTGAACTAAGTTACACATGTGTTTTACACTAAGTAGCAATACTGTTGTTGAATAGAAGTCAGAAATGTTTGTTTGGTCTGTAATGATTTGGTACTGCGAACAATAATGCGAGTGCTATCATTAGCTTCCTAGCTACCATTAGCATTAGCTAACTTTCTCCTAGCTATGGTGTCACATTTTAATTATCACTGACGTTTTGGTGTAACGCCAGAATTCCACTGGATGCGTGTCCGGCGGCAGCGCTGGTTATCAGCTGCGTGCTCCGCCATCCGTCAACACCCACCGGCTGCGTTTGCTGTGCGGAGCTGAAGACATCTGGGTGCACCTCCATGATTAACATCTCCTCGTCCATGGTGTCAACGGGGTGAAATGATGTCTGGAAACCTCTGACCTGTTGACTTCAGGCCTGCCTCCGCCCATTATGACGTTGTCAAGGTGTAGTGCAGGGAAATATGATCCGCCGTGAACAATGTGTATTTTATTTTGAAAATTAACCGGATGTTTTATTTTGTTTCTGTGCACGACTTCCTGCCCCGCACGATCTGCTCCGTGCTCAATTGCTGCGTTGCTCCGGCGTCGGGCAAAAATAGAAGTCCTGCACATCTGTTGCGGAGGGCTCCGGAGCGCCGCAGCTGTGACGGAGCTGGAACGCAACCAACACGCATCTGAATCTGAATTTGGGGGTAAGTTTGGTTTATGTGTGGGCAGAGCTAGTGGTCAAATGTTGGTGATAATGCTCCACCATTCGCTGTAAAAAGGAGACAATAAAGAGGAAAGGGCAGTTTGTCACTGCTGGTAAGTTGCAAAACAGCAGTGCACGATTTGAGACAACACCGCCCTGTTGAAATTAGTGCATCATGCAAGAATTACATAGCGTACATCGTGTATGACATTGAAGTGTACTAATATAAGTATGCAATTTGAGACACACATGATGGCTGGCTAGTTTGAGGTTGTTGCCATAATCACAAATGATCATTTTGATTATGTACCAGCCATTATTATCATCTCTTGGTCTGTTGTTGAGTTCTACAAATCGTATTTTCTCAAAGATTTTTAAGATTCACGAACAGACAAAATGTTAAGCTGTAGATTTACGGAGCAACACTCTCAGAGTGGTTGGTTAAAGTAAACCAAAGCTCCATTCAGAGGGGATTACTGAAGATTAATTATTTGTAATTACTATTTCCTAATTTGAATCCAGTTGGCTGATCATGTCAGTGATTCTCCTCCTCAACCACGGTTTTAATTTCAGCCCCAAATGCTGCCTGTATTGAGCTCACTCAGAGGTGGTCTGATAACTCCGCTGTCGCTCCACAGAAGCTCCTCTGGGTTTCAGCTCATTTTCACATGCTTTACTCACCAATTGTGCCACTTCCCCAGCGGCAGCCACTACACTGTTTAATTTCTGTGTGTGAGAGTAAAGACAGGTGACACGGACGCATTTAAAGAATATTTATGGGTATTTTCAACCTTACTTGTTTTTTGTCACTGTGACAATTGATTGTGCTGAAACATATTGTTGCTTCATTGTGCAGCTTCTTTTCCCGCTCCTGGAGTGACGCTCTCTATAACCCACTTGTTCAGTGATCAGTGATCATCAGTGGTAACCTGTTCGATATTGTTATGGCTCCATACCTCACCGATCTACAAACTGCATCTGTTCTGGGTGTTGTTTAACCCCCAGGATCCAGTGCCACCATGCTGGTGTCAATTTTACTACATCACTATATTCCTTTAGACACTCATTGGATTGCATGACAACCTGTCTTCTACTCTGAGCGATGAGAGACTGGCATCCATTCTCTCTGTACTCTGCCTCACACCTAGCAGAGAGGGCAGTGGGAGCCTTGCAGCTTTATTATAGCTCAGACAGATCTTTTTTGGTTGCACCAGACTAGACTGCTGAGCAGTAATCAAGGTGAGATAAAACCAGAGCCTGTGTCACTAACACTCTATAGGCAGGGGTAAGAAAAGAGGAACATCTTGTGCATGGTATTCCTTTACCCATTATCCTTACAATATTTTTAAAATGTTTCTCCCATGGTAGTTGCCCACTGAGTCTGACATCAACCAAATTTGCCTCTTGAAGTTGTTCTGTGTCTGAGCATTTGAGTGATAGGCACAGCTGGTTATCATTAGGGGCTTTCCTGCAGTGCCAGTGCCAGACAATTAGCAGCAAGGGGGCACAGGGGTTTCATGGGTTGACACTGGGCACTCCTCTTTACATGGTCATAAATTGGATGTTTTTCCATTATAGTGATTTTGAGTTTATCCAGACAGACTGGGAGGTGTGCCTTTACTGAGAATTAATGTCCACCCCTGGACCACTCAGAAGTGAACAGCCCATTCAGCCAAGCACTTGTATAATCTCACTGTAACCAAAAACAAAATGATCCATACTGAGCACAAACAAATGGATTATCAATCACTACCTGCACTCTGGGTCTGAAGCAGCATGAAGATAGCCAACTGTGACTCTTTAACTATGGCCATGAACACACCTTATTACTATATTTTCAAATACACACATAATGGGAGAAAATAAAAAGTTGTTTTCGAAACTGTTAGTATTCTCATTTTAAAGCATTATTCAGAGATATGTGAGACACAGGCATCTGCTGCAAACTCAAGGTCCTTGAGGGAGTTTGGTTTGAAAAACCACATGCAGCTCTTTATCACCCCGAGACTAACAGCGCTGTGAACAGATCTACAGAGCTGAGGCTTTTGTTGGAGACAATGCAGAACCTCACGGGCCAATCATTATCGTGTTTTCTGGGTTTGCCCCAAAATACAACCATAGTGGCAAGAGACTAAAGCCCCTTTTACACTGCCAGATTTTTGGCGAATGTTGGGCCATTTTGCTGGCGAGCTGTGAGCGTTTAGACACACAGAGCTGGATTGGCGAGTTGATCTGAGGTGCCCAAGTTTCCGCCTCGTAGGGTAGACATATTGGTGGAACCTTTTTGGTTTAAACAGAACGAGGCGGCCTTCCGCCACAGGAGGGGCTGTTGATGACTTGTGGGAGGAGCTGTTGATGACGCCGCACGTGCGAGCCACTGGCGGTGGATAAACAGGAAACAGCTGATAGCAGGAATTAGCGAGCAGCTAGTAGCAAGAGGGAAACACAAACCTGACAGACACTGTAAAGATGAGCAACTGGGGAGACAAGGAATTGCGCGCCCTCCTTGTCCTCGCAAACGAAGAGGCCATTAACCGTCAGATGACGGGGACGGTGAAGAACGGGCCGACTTACGAGAGAATCACCGAAGGACTGACCAGCCGCGGCTTCCCTCCCACGTCACTGTTTACATCACACACTGAGCTACACGTTTTGTTACTCGCTCACGCCCCCCATTGCCCCGAAAAAGGCACATTCTGTATAAACAAAAGTAGGTAGGCGGCATTTTGCTGCACTCCCCGATTTTGTTTCTATACTGCCAATGCTGAAAAAAGACTGATTGGGCTTTCCTGCAAATTTGCACAATTCCTGTTTAAAAAGGGCTTGAAGCTGAGATTCAAAAGATAATTGGAATGGAGTTCGTCTACTCAGAGGAGTAATGGAAGAATGTACAAACTATTGGAAGAAATGGATTGTGTATAAACGCCATTGAGGAAAGTGTGACACTGTATGCCAGGTGTCATGACCCAGCTCATAGGCCATGGCAAAAATGGGAGACACATGTCATCAACTGAAAAGTGCACAAAATTATTATTAACATAAGATAATTGCAAAAACATTGTTAATTTATGAGGTGTGTGAAGCTGGGTGAGTGAGTGATGTGCACAGGGTGTTGTATGGTGAAGAACACAAACTGAAAACCAGGCTGAGGCCAACTAAAGCAAGTATGCTGCCACTGGGAGACTGGCCAGGTGCTCCCAGTTGCCACTTACTCAGCTCCGCCCACCAGGACCTGCAAGACACAGCAGACAGAGAGACAGGGGAAAACACACACAAAGCAGACCCTGCTGAGGCAGGAGGCCATCACACAAGGTGTCAGTGCAAAAATACTGTGATTTGACTTTGCAACACCCATGACGACCTCATGTTCTTTGTTTCCTCAATAAAATAAGAGTTACAAAAAAAAAAACATGGCCCTCCAACCCCCCTTCCCTTGTCGGGAAGAAAACCCCAAACTTCCAGCCTCTCTTACTGTGTCCTCTCATATGATAATGCTAAAGTTACTTATGACAATACCAGCTCTGAAACAAAAATGAAGACACTAGTCCAGCCTTTGCAGTGCAATGAGCAAACAGCAGGGAGAGAGTGAGTTATCACCAAAGCAAAAAACAGCTAATTTCCCAGAACAGAGGGCACTGCAGTCATCAAACGTGATGAGATGAAAGCATGGATGACTCTTTCAAGGTCTGTTTGAGATAAAATGCAATGTTCCTAAATTGGAGAAAGCATAATTGTATAACCTTGGTTATTTGCTTGTCAAAACGGAGCTCAGAGTCAAAGATCACACCTAAATTGTGGGTGGAATGTTTGACATTGGAGGACAATTCCCAGGATTTATTTTTTCAACTGACAGGTCAGATTTGAGTGCCGAATCAAAGGACTCCCAAATTAGACTCACTGAGCCAGAGCAAGTTTTGTGACATTTAGCACTGGATAGCAGAGAAAGCAGAAAAGGCCTTTGAATAGAAAATGGAGTAGGACCAAGAATTGACCCCTGTGGAATACCATATGAGAGGGGGGCCGGAGATGAGGAGAATTCTTCCGTTACTACAGAGCAGAAATAGTGTCCATAATACCAGCACAGTTTCAAGGGGATTTCTAATATAAGGATGTTTAAGGATGATATTCAGTGGAATCAACAGCAACTAGTCATTACCTCAATAGGAGCTGTTTCTGTGCCTTGCTGCGTACAGAATTCTGGTTGACATTGCTTGAATTTATTCGTGTTACTCATGTGTGAGATAAATTAAGAGGCAACAGACTTATCTAAAATTTTAAACTAAAAAAATGGTTAGATTGAAAGAAAATTGTTTAAAACCAGAGGGTCGATTGATGGTATTTTTAGAAGAGGTCAAACTATTGCATTTTTAAAACTGGATGGAATGGAGTAGTAGAAAATGAGCTCTTGATAATAGAAAGCATTTGCGGTCCGTCTGAAACAGCTCTGTCAGAAATCTAGTGGGAATAATGTCTAATAGGCAGGTGGAGAAATGTAAGTGGTAGATTAGCTTCTCTAATTCTAGCACTGGAGTTTGCTTGAAATGAGACATACTGGTAGAGGGCTCAGCAAAGATGAGAAGATTTCTGGTCACAGGTGTGATCTGGAGCCTAATTTAATCTGTTTTATCTAAGAAATGGTGAAGACACTGATTACATATCTCAGTGGATGCTTCCATGTGTTGGCTAAGAGGAGGGTTAACCACTGAGTTCGCTGCCTAAAATAATGTGGTCCTCTTACCAGCCACTTTATTAGGTACACCTGTTCAACTGCTCGTTAACACAAACAGCTAATCAGCCAATCATGTGGCAGCAGCTCAATGCATTTAGGCATGTAGACATGGTGAAGACGACCTGCCGAAGTTCATGGGTGACACTTTAAATCCCTTGTGTGGTAAAAGATTGAAAGTAAAAAGGAATCGTGCTTAAAATATTGAAGAAATGTGTCATGATTAACTTCGTGCTTTTTGGAGTTCATCGTTTTTCACTGTGAACAAAATTTTGACCATGGGTGCTCAAACTCTCGCCTCACCAATAAACCACAGATTTCATCTTTGTGAGGCTTGTATTGGTAGAAACTGCTCATTGAAACAAGGCCACAGCAGTTACAGTGTTAATACCACTAGGACTGGCGATGACTCTACACACCCTCAACATTATGCAAGTGCAAAAGCCAACAAGCTACATGGGCCATATGGATGATTTTGTCTGTGTCCCCATAGAGCACAAAATCAAACCAACCAGCTTTGTTCCTTTAAATCTAAATCAAACCAAACAACAAAGAGAGTGTGCAGCACTCCCTGTGGTAGCTGCAAACGGCAACTTCAACACGACATGTTGCCAGCAAATCTGCAGCATCTGGTGTGGAGAATAAACCACAGAAGGCTTTGGAATTGTCACTGTCTGTTCTTTTACCTCACGTCTCACTGACAGTCACCACTTCACAACAGAACCCGGCAACAACAGGTTGTGGATTATGACTTTAATGAAGCATTAATATGTCTCCACCACCTCCGGCTTCTGCTGCTGTTCGCTGCGAGAGCGGGGAAGGTTGGGAGGACGGAGGGAGGGAGAGACAGGACAAGAAAAGCACTGTAACATATGAGGAGAAAAAGAGAGATACTTGCATCTCCTCCAGTCGAGCAGGCTCTGGAGGTTTAAATGATTGTCGTGGGGCAGACGTCTGCTGCACTCATATTAAACAACAGCTTGTCTGCAGAAATAAGCTGCAGGGCTATTGGTTTACTCTCCATCTCCGTCCCTTGCTTCCTCTACTACCCCCATTCACTCTGTGTGTGCGTGTGTGTGTGTGTGTGTGTGTGTGTGTGGGTGGGTGTGCAGAAATAATGGACTACTTGTGTGTTTTTGTGTGCATGTACAGTATCTGCAGAGGTGTGTGTTGCATGCATGTGTATTTATTTCCACATTTCTTTTTTTTTTTTGGTCTTCCTTGTGTGTTTTTTCGTGCATGTGTGTGTACACTTGGAAATGCCTCTTTGCGTGTGTGTGCTACAGTGTACGTGTTATGGGCTTTTTCCAAATACACACAGTGACTCCCATGTGCCCGGCTATTGATTTAGAAATGACCGGCCTGCTCACTCACACCATCTGCTCTGCTAACGAAGAACGACAGAGAGAGGGAGCGAGACAGTGAATGAGATATACTCCCAGTCTCTTTCTCTCCGAACAGCATTTTAAAATGAGACAAACAATTAAAAGAAAAGCAAGAAAAGAAGGACGGTGTGTGGGCTGATAGTGATGCGATGCTGCTGTTGTGATGGAGAGCTTGTAGCTTGACCTGCGGGGTCACTTGTGAGTAGCTTCGGGGAGCAGTGGCCAAGTCAGGACTGAGGAAAGAAAATAGCTGCAGTGTTGCTTTGGAATGTTAGAAAAACCCACATGACTGATACACAGAGTTTGATACTACAGCAGATACTAGAACTAGTAAGGGCTAATTTATGCTCAATGTTAGACACGGATGAAGCTGCCTCTCTGCACTCTGCCTTCATTTCATCTGTATTTGTGAATGTTTTCTGAAAGCTTACAGATACAAACGAAAACAGAGCAGAACCAACGGAGATTGTGGAGGCAGTGTAGCGTGGCTCAAGTGAGATACAACTGTGGTAGACAAAGATATTTTACTAATGGCAGAATGGAAGGAATCTGTAATATCAACACATTCTCACTCCGACCTCTTCACAGATCGATATTTGGCCAAGGACTTTCTATGCCGACATACGACGTCCAAGGTACCCTGGGTGTGTTGGTTGTTGACGTTCTGGGACGCCGTGTCAACTTCAGCCTGTTTGTTTGTCTGAATTGTCTGTTTTCAAAATACACTTCCTTTTTCAACAGGAAATTACAGTTTACATACAGTCTCTTTCAAAATAAACTCATTACGTTGGTACAACACTGTGAATTGATGTTTTTTTCCTTTGACAACAAACGCACATGATTGGATTTAGGAAAAGAGAAGAGGGTTTGGTATTACAGTCCTCTGGGAAGCAAACAAAAGTCGTGGTTGTTCCTCCTGCCAACCCCTCTCGGATTTTCGCCTAAAGTTCTGTTTTTGTGCAACTGCGTTTCCCCCTGACGCCGCTGAGCTTCATCAAAGTGCGACCGTTTTGGTGATATAGTCAAAAACATTCTCCGTCTACATGTCGGGAGTTATAAAATGGCCGCACAGACCACAGCTGTTTCCAACGCCACCTCTGTTTAAAGGTACAATATTACTTTTCGTAGGAAAACAGTGCACGAGAACAGCCTGACTTACGCTTCCTTAACCTCTTGGTCACAAGCAGCATCTACAATAACTAAGCCTATGATGATGATGATGATGATGATGATGATGATATACAATTGAGCAATACGAATTTTTGACAGGAAACCAATAAGAGCACATCATTATGTTCTTCAGAAAATAAACGTGTTAAGTTTTGATAATTTCAAACTCATCCATAAATGCTAATGATCAGATAATTGTCTCCCCAGGTGCTCAGTGACCTCGTGGAGCAACCAATGGGAACTGCCAGGTCCCCCTGTGTAAACCCTCATTTGGACAAACAGCTTTTTCTGTCTATGGAATTAACATGTGGAGTTCTTCTCCTACAGAACTCAAACTGGATCATGATTTCGATCACTTTAAACTCAAACTGAAAGAGTTCTTGAAGTCATGAATAATTTGCTGCTTCTTATTCTGTGGTGCTGATTATGTTTTGCACTTTGTGTCTTGTATTCTGTCTGTGTTTTTATTCTTGTTTCTCCTTTGCACTGTTACTGTGTTCTTGTTGCTGAGTCTTTTGTATCTTAAGACCCAGCTGGGGCGTCGGTGGCTTAGTGGATAGAGCAGACGCCCCATGTACATGTACACAGCGGCCCGAGTTCGACTCCAGCCTGTGGCCCTTTGCTGCATGTCAATTCCCCTCTCTCTCTCCCCCCTTCACGCTTAACTGTCCTTTCTATAAAGGCAAAAATGCCCAAAAAAAAATCTTAAAAAAAAAAAAGAGAAAGACCCAGCCAGTCAACGGGTAGTGATGGTCAAATGAAGCCTCATGAAGCACTTTCTTCATTTTCTGAGCCCACTAGATGGCGCTCATGGTTTAAAGAGAAAGGCTCAAAGAATGGCAATTCAGTGTGCTTTCAACCTTTGGTTGGACAAAAAGCGCCATCTAGTGGGCTCAGAAAATAAAGTAAGTGCTTCATGAGGCTTCATTTGGCCATCACTAAAGGCCTGCCTCTCAGATAATCAGATTAATGATGACGTGGGGCGTTTCTCTGCTCTGAGTTGAGGTTTTTTCAACTCGAGGAGAAAATAAAGAAATGTTTCATGAGGCTTCATCTGGCCATCACTAGGGACGGGCAAATTAGCTTAGGCTATACATACTGTGGTGTGTGGCATTTATGTACGCTACAAACTTGTCCCTACACAATTATACATTAAATAAATTAAATACACAACCCAACATGCAACACTTCCTGTGCCACAGCAGCACTCTCTCCATTCATAAACATCTGAATGCTGCCAGAGCTGTTTCCCTTTAATCTAAAACAGATACAAGAAATGTTTTGTTTGCCTTCACAGGGCAAATGGAGGCAGAGCAACAAAAAATATCTTCCTACTAAAACACAGTAAAATAGCATTATGAAACAGAAGGGATTAGAGGTACAGGCCCGTCTCTACTCACAGCCTGTCTCAGGTAAAGCCTCAGTTGTCTCTTGTTGCTCTGTTGCGTTAAGAGTTCTCCACAGGCAGCCAGTGTTGTGTCTTAAACTTCGCAGGCCGATACATGTGTGTAATCCTGCCTGCGTACTGTACTACAGCAGTATTCATGTCAGGTGCTGCTGTGGCCCCTCTGGTCCGTATTAGAGACAGCTCCACATCTGGCAACACGGTTATTTAGCTGATAAAAGAGGCTGTGGGTGGGTGTGTTGTACGCTTAATGTGTGCGCACACAATCCCACAACACGTGTGTGTTTACGTGTGTGAGTATCAATAGAGATGCTACATACAGGTTGGCAGAGTGTGTTTTATCCCCTTTGACAGGCTGTGCTGAATATTACATGCATCCCATGGTGTTAGCTGTTAAAAACTGAAGCTATGTTCCATGTAATATTCATCCAGCAGAGCCTGAGCAGGATCAGCAGCACACACCATAAGCTTTATATTCACTTCCATTCACACTCACAATGAGCTAATACACAAGCATGATGAAAGATGCATTAAAGGTACGAGGCGTGATGCTGCATGCTAATGTGCCGACACACGCTCGTAGGAAAAGCACAGAGAATATTGCCTACAAAGTACACAACACACACTGGGAGCGTAGAGCAGTGTGTGTTGTTTGTGTCTTCTTCCTCGCCTGTTTCTCCCCCAGTCTTCTCTTTCTCTTCCCCCCACCCCCACCCCCCCTCCCCCCGCTCCCCCAGTGGACGTCTGTCTGCAGCTTGTTATCCGTTGGAGTGTGACAGTGTGATAATCCATGCCGATGTGTGCCGCTGACCCTGTGATGTGCTGCAAGACCTGCCTGCCTCTGTGTGTGTGTATCTGAGGGTAACGTTGCTTGGATATTTGTTCGTTGTGTGTGTGTGTGTGTGTGTGTGTGTGTGTGCGTACATGAGTGTGCATTCTGATGTACGGCAGCATTCAGATGCTTCTTTTTCTTGTTGCTTATCAGGCGCGCAGGGCGATGCATATGCTGCTTCAATCATCCAGGATGTGGGGGAGCTGGCTGTTTGATATTTAATATAAGCAGTGTGAGACTTTGCAGAGGCCGCTTTCACATTTAGCACAGCTCACACATGTAGAGATCTTACTGTCATCTTCAACACGTGGCTCAGTCCACCACAGAGGAAGAGGAGGACGCCACTCCAGTCAGTCAAATAGATCTGTTTGCTGACACAGCGGTCTTATCTCACGTGCAGCTCCGGCATTCCTGATATGTGTTTATTTTCATGTACCTGCAAAACCTTTTTAAACTCGATACTCCTTCAGTATTCAGATATGCCAGAGTTACCTCATTAGCTTGCACCATCGAAATGAATGTTACGAGTCGAGCAGACACTGTATGGATAAAGGCCGACTTTTACATTTCTGTCAGATTGTCATTTTACGTGCAGTTATACAGTAGATTTCAGTCGGCACGCTCCCAGTTTGCTGCAACAGGCTGGAGTAGCACCACAGAAGCCAGTCCGTTTATTCGTCCAAAATTGTTGCACGTCTAAAAATAAACACAACCTCATGTTGTGTCAGTCACATCTGCACACTGAGTCTGAAACTTGTCCGTCATTAAACTTTTCAGAACAGATTCGATTGTCTGCGTTTCTCCCATCCGTCAGAGCCTTTAGAGACGTTTGACCAAGAATCAGTGAATAAAATGTGGCGGTGGGACACATCTGCGACAGAGGGGCGTTGGTGGCTTAGTGGTAGAGCAGGCGCCCCATGTACAAGGCTGTTGCCGCAGCGGCCCTGGTTCGACTCCAGCCTGTGGCCCTTTGCTGCACGTCACTCCCTCTCTCTCCCCCCTTCACGCTTAACTGCCCTGTCCATTAACGGCAAAATGGCCCAAAACAATATCTTTAAAAAAAACAAAAAAACATCTGCGACAGGACAGAGAAAAGGGACACACAGAATCATGTCATAACTCAGATAGCTCACTTTCAATGATGGGGATGATGATGAAGAGGAGGAGGAGCTGGACCACACACAAAACGTGGAGGACAGAGAGAGAGGATAGCTCCGCCCCTTCACGCAGGGAGGGAGTGAAACTCTTGTTTCTATAGTGAACATTTCTTTGCCGTTGTCATTATCACTCTTTTTTTATTTTCTTATAAACCTCCATAAACCTCTGAAAGTCTGACCCAAACAGCTGACCAGCATACGCGCAGGAATGTAGGAGGCGAGGGTAAAGATAAGGCCTCAGGTCATGTCATCAAGGTCCTAGAAGGTTCATATGTCACAAGCATATCTGAGATATATTTGGGTGCTGAGCCCAAGGGTAAAGTGGAGGAAATATTCTCCATATGACATTCACTTACACTGATATTTATTTTTTTAGGTGTCTAAAATACATTTTGCTGCAAACCTCCGTCCACAGCAGTACGCTGCTGAGCTCCCGTGTTGAGAGAGAGTTCCCATAGATTATAAAAATTATGGATTTACATTTGTGAAGTCAGACAGTGGTTTGTGGACTCCAATTGTGAAGCCTTGAATTGGGCATTACAGCTGTCGCCCGCTTGTTTTTGTGGAGGCAGAAGTGACTATAAGAGGCTGGATCTGACTGAGAAGCTGACGACACTACCTGCAGACAGCCTGTCACTCAAAGCAGCCCGCCTTTGATCCTGCGTTACTTTAAGCCTTAATAAAACGTACATTTTTTTACCCTGCTATCATACACACACACACACACACACAAACAAGACCTATACATTAGATGGAGAGATGTCAGAGTGAGAGGGCTGCCCATGGACAGGCGCCCTGAGCAGCTGGAGGTTCAGTGCCTTGCTAAGGGGCACTTCTGTAGTGCCCAGGAGGTGGACTGGCACCTCTCCAGCTACCAGTACACGCTTCATGCTTGGTCTGTACGGGTACTTTAACCAGCAACCCTCTGATTCCCAAGGAAAGTCCCTACAGACTGAGCTACTGCTGCCCCCGAAAAAACTTCCAGTATTTACCAGGAGTGGGGTTCGAACCCACGAAGACTACGTCTATTGGATCTTAAGTCCAACGCCTTAACCACTCGGCCATCCTGGTTATACACACAAATAAATATTTTTTAAAAGCATGGCAACAGGTCAAATATTAAAATCAACTTCTAAACCAGATACTTTCAGCTGGTGGAGGAAGCAGCTTCAGCGGCTACAGTGATTTTCTTTTGTTGAAACTGAATACAGACAGTTTCACCCTGATCACACAGAAAGTGTTTTCAAGGTTGCAAAATGTGAGGCACACCACACTGCCTCTTTTGTAAAAAGAAACATTAAATGCCAAAAAAAAAAAAAAAAAAAAAAAAAAAGGAATTACGTGCATCGCCTTTTGTTGTTGCCAGGCAACCACGCCATCACCTCCTTACCCTAACCTTCTTGTGTAATCAGTCAGTAAATAGTTTGTTCGTCACAGATAAACAGAGATCTGTGTGGGTACATGAGACCCTAAAAAAGAGGCTGGATCATGGGGAGTACCACCAGTTGGTCCAGGAGCTTCTCCTCCATCATGGACGTTTACAGTACTGCACTTATCTGCTGTTTTTTATTGAGATGGTGCTAACTGTGCTTTGTGAAGTCGTATAGCTCTGGGTATCCAGCAACCACTACCACCAGTTTCTCCTCCACTGTTTACCAACTAAACTTGTCGGGACCACCACAGAAGCCCCGCCTCTCAACTCATCCGATTGGACAATGGGACAAAAGTGGACATGACGCGGGGCACTTTTTCGCTCTGAGTTGAAGTTTTTCAACTTGAGGACTTCAGAGCGCTCCGGCAAAAACGGCAGGCGCCTAGAGTGCAGAAACGTCAGGCCGGTAGCGACACAAAACCAGCGAGCAAAAAGCTTCATTCTCATTAGAAACAATTACAAAAAGCCGCCTCCAGCTGCTGAAACACTCTCTGTGTGATCAGGGCCTTATTCCTGTGTCTGTCATGGACAAACAGCCATCAACAAATATATTTCAGCATAACTTTTGATGACGAAGTTAACACTGGAGGGAGGTTACGTCACCTGATTAACTGCCTGAATGATCGACGACCTGACTCTGTGAACGATTGGCTGGTTATCTGGCAGGTCAGGAATGTGATCAGCTGTCTGCAGTGTGAGCAGTTCCACATGGCTGATGTCAAAAGATCTGCTACACACTGTAGTCAGCTTGTTTTATATTGTCTGCATCTTCCAGCCATCTGTGGTTCCACAGCTTTTTTTTCTTCTTCTTATTTTCTGCTCGTAGCCGATTTATATAAAGTAACTGCCTTTCTCTGTTTTTGTATCTTGATTAAAAAAACTGTATTGGATTTGTCCCTGCCAAAATATGTTCAGCGTATTTAGTGTGTTGAGAACATATATGTATGCATACATAACGACCCTACAGACATTTTGGCAACATTTTATTTTACGCCTCCATAAATCGCTGATACTTCTGCAGGACATCTGCTTGAAAAGAACTCTGTCACTTGGTGCTGATCATGGGGAGATTTCCCTTAAAGAAAAGCTCCATTTGAACTCTTCATTCATGATTCATTTATTACAGGACACTTGAACAGTTTCCTTTCCTGTGGACAAATTTCACATCCTTGTATGTTCATGTTGCTGACCTGCTGTGTCACTATAACACACTCTTGGTTGCACAAGCAATTAATTGGAATTAATTAATTGGATGTGTGCTAATTAAACACAGTCCCTATTTTCATTTTAATTACTACCCACCTAATTTCAGATAATGTCATGAAAATTATTAAGAATTCATTCAGAAATGACATATAAAATACATATTTATTGCATTTTATTGCATATCACTCAAACATACAAAAAGCATCTGTCTTTACAAAATGGCTCCTGGCAGGAGGACAGAACATGACAAGTCCTTTTTTACAGTCTGTAACCTGGTCAGTGGAAATGGATTTACCCAATTAGCATACTTAACCCATAAAACTCTGCAAGAGAAATGCTCCCCCAGAGCCAGGGGCTAGTATGGCCAAATGAAGCCTCGTGAAGCATTTTCTTTATGAGCCCACTAGATGGCGCTTTTTGCTCAACAAAAGGTTGAAAGCACACACTGAATTGCCATTCTTTGAGCCTCTCTCTTTAAACCATGAGCGCCATCTAGTGGGCTCAGAAAATAAAGAAAATGCTTCATGAGGCTTCATTTGGCCATCACTACCAGGGGCGTAAATATAGACAGTGCAGGCAGTGCAGTTTCACTGGGGCCCCTGGGGTGGAGGGGCTGTAGAGAGAGCGGGCTCTTGCAAGTGATTCAGTTTGCCACATTGGAACTATACCTGTGTTCAACGATAAAAAACGGTGCCATTTGTTATATCTGTCCTCAAAAAGGCAAATTCATCTTGTTTTTTTTAAACAACAAAATGATGTGATTTTTCTATATAAGCTAGAAAATCTACAAATTCACTATAAAAACTATCCAATTAAATGATTGATTGATGTCTTTATTTTATTGTCAGCTATGCAGTGATGGCTGCTGGGTAATATGTACGTTGATGTTGTCCAATGTCAAGTCTCTATTTGTGTCAAGACAATGCATGCACGATAGCATGCACTGGGGCAATAACTCCCTCATGCCACTGGCCAGGGCCTACACTGGATTTTTCATCGGATTTTACAAAATAAAAACAAAAAAGAAAAGATCCAAAAGAGTTATAAATGTGGAAACATAAAGAAAGTGTTTCTGAACACAAGCTATGTATGTCAGTAACTACATACATTATTTAGTTTTTGAGATATGCTCATTGTTAGGAGCAGAGTGAGCATGGTGGTAGAGTGGTTAGCATCATCACCTCACAGCAAGAGGGTTGCTGGTTTGAACCCAGGATGTGGGAGCCTTTTGGTTTGGAGTTTGTCAACGTGGGTTTTCCCCAGGTAGTGATGGCCAAATGAAGCCTCATTCTTTATTTTCTGAGCCCACCAGATGGCGCTCATGGTTTAAAGAGAGAGGCTCAAAGAATGGCAATTCAGTGTGCTTTTAACCTTTTGTTGAACAAAAAGTGCCATCTAGTGGGCTCAGAAAATAAAGAAAATGCTTCATGAGGCTTCATTTGGCCATCACTAGTAGCCACCACTATTAAGCTTTGGCAAAATGTAGAGGAAAAGGCGCTGGGCTGAAGACATATGACAAATAGCGACAGGTACTCCAGCTTCCTCAGGTTAATTGGTGACTCTAAATTGTCCGTAGGTGTGAATGTGAGTGTGAATGGTAGTGATGGCCAAATGAAGCCTCGTGAAGCATTTTCTTTATTTTCTGAGCCCACTAGATGGCGCTCATGATTGAAAGAGAGAGGCTCAGAGAATGGCAATTCAGTGGGCTCATAGAATTAAGAAAATGCTTCATGAGGCTTCATTTGGCCATCACTAGTGAATGGTTGTTTGTCTCTATGTGTCAGCCATGTGATAGTCTGGTGATCTGTCCAGGTTGAACCCAGGGTCAGCTGCGATAGGCTCCAGCCTCCTCTGGACCCCAAACAGGATAAGCTGTTATGTAAAATGAATGAATGAGTGAAAAGGCGCTCATTCGTTCATTTGGCACCACTGCGCATTGTCATATGGTTTTGTACCACACACAACTCAGCACACTGTCTTCATTACAAGTCTATAACGTGGTGACATGGTCGACAGAAGCCTTCGCTCTCTGCTGCAAAAAGAATGAATGTTTGAGCTGTTATGGTTTTTATTTCAGATCAATATATACAGGATTATACAAACAACGTCTTGTGGCCGTTACGGAACAATCCCTCGGGAAACACTGCATAATAACAGCGAAATACATGTTTGCACAGCATGTAAGGTGAGGTAACATAAGGTAATGACATCATGACGGGAAGACAGAAGCCTCAGCTCTCTGCTGCTAACAGAATGAACACTCTGGCTGTTGTGTTTTTTGTTTTAGATTTATTTAAACAGAATCATGCAGGCAAAGATCTCCCACGGCTGTCAGGTATATTCTGCAGACCTGCAATGAAACATGGCGACAGACTGGTGACATCTCTTTCTCTGAATGATTGAAAATGTTAGTTTATATTTGTCACATATTTTGTTGGTATTTGTGTTTGTTGCAGCAGGTATCCATGGTGACACCTGTGGCTGACACTGTTGCACATGTACAGGATGAGTGTGTGTTGTGTGTGATCAATTAAAACCTCACCAGCAGTGTCGTGTGATTCGAATGTTCGCACATGTCGTTACATTTAAAAGGTGTCTCTTTTATTTTATTTCAATCCATCCCATCATCACATTCCTCCAGTAATTCCCTTTTATTTTGACTTCACCTTTTTAACCAAAACACCGCAGTGATGAAGCTTTTCTAAAAAATTTCCTTTCACTCACAAATTAATTTCCGACCTCACACACTTCATTCTGATTTAATTAGATTTCAATGCCCAGTTTTACATTTGAGCTAATTAAGATAACCCGGACGCACACGTGTACTCGCACAGAACACACATGGAGGGAACCGAACAGGAATGGAAATCTGGTTATGGTTATTATCGTCATGGAAACCATCTGACGGCGAGCATAAAGCTTTCTCTCTCTCTCGCTCTCTCTGGACTGCTGGGAGAATCGGCCCCAAAGTAAAGGCATTACTGTGCTGGACTGGTTCCAAGCATTCACTCCTCCCTCACACACACACACACAGAGGCATAGTTTTAGGTTCAGACACACAAATACAGAAATGCACACTCTCACACACACACACACACACACACACACACACACACACACTCCCCTCCACTCCTGCTGTGTATACATAGCCAGAGCTCCCTCTGCTGGTGATGAGTGGAACTGCAGCCAACAAACCTGACTTCAACACACACACCATCACCGTCAACATCATCATCATCATCGTTATCAGACCACATGATTTGACTTCAATGCAATTAACCTTCAAACAAATAAAACCTCTTTTTTCCACTCAAGTATTTTTAAGGTTGGAGATGTGATGTTATTGAAAGTAACATAACGGTGCGTATGTGTGTGTGTGTGTGTCAGTCATTCCACACGTCTCCCCAAACTTCAGCTTGACATTTTTCATATCTTTGCCACATTTTGAGATCTCGACTAGAATTTTACTTAAAAGTTTGTGTGTTTAAATAACATTCGGCCACAGAGAATGACTGTTACGACTGAGCCACTGGAAGATGATAAATTATGTCTTCAGAACAAACGGTCAGTCGCATGAAACAGAGACTTCCTGAACGATGCACTTTCATACACAAAACTGTTGTCGTCATAAAAAGTGAGGTGCTCTTCCATTTTTTAGTTCATACTTTCATCCAGTGGAATTTTCCTAATGTGTTCACACCAAATGCGATGTAAATTTTTGCGTTGCAGTACTCACGCGAGTTTGAACGCTAGAATGTTTTGTGTTGACTGGCGTCAAATCAAACCAGGAGCCCTCTTGCTTTGAGGCGACAATGCTGACTTGTGCAACACCGTGCTACCCAGGGTGGGGGAGCCTTTTGGAGTTTGCATGTTCTCCCTGTGTCAGCGTGGGTTTCCTCCAGGTGCTCCGACATGTTCTCCCTGTGTCAGCGTGGGTTTCCTTCAGGTGCTCCAGCTTCCTCCCACAGTCCAAAGACATGCAGGTTAACTGGTGACTCTAAATTGTCCGTAGGTGTGAATGTGAGTGTGAATGGTTGTCTGTCTCTATGTGTCAGCCCTGTGATAGTCTGGTGACCTGTCCAGGGTGAACCCTGCCTCTCACCCAGTGTCAGCTGGGATAGGCTCCACCCCCCCATGACCCCTAACAGGATAAGGGTTTCAAAAAATGAATGAATGAATAAATGGCGTCAAATTGTATAGCTGGAGTCAAGTAACAGACAAATGTTTTCACAACTTATCAGATAATCCAACCTCCAAGCGAGCTCCTTTTTATTCCAGTTTTTATAAAAGTAAGATGTGGTGTCACAGAGCTCGGCCTCTCCTTTATATTTCCTATGAATGAACTTCCAGCGGTACAGGCAGTCATACATCCCCGGACGATCTCAATGCTGATTGGCTTTCGCGGCACAAACTGGTCGTTGAAGTTCAGACTTTTCAACACTCCTGAATAAGCGTGACGTGGAATCGTGCTATTTCTGTCATTTGCAGCGTGTCCATTGTCTTCACATTGACTTTACATGTTATTCACTCGCCCAAATTGTTTTATTTGCACCCGGTGTGAACACAAGATAAGGAAGTTAACCTGTTCAGATCCCCCGTCCAATCCAGTGGACACACGGAGGAAATGCAAGCTAGGTTTCGGTCTAATTTAGTCATAATGTTAAAGTCTATAACTTCTGTTGAAACAGGTTTACAGTAAACATGCAACGTTATATTACTTACACATGTCAAAAAATCATATGAAAGATGCAACACTTTGACTCAGGAAATATCCATCCTTTGGAACAGATCTGAGTATCACCTGTTTGAACAGGAAAATACTGTTTTAATATGATTTCTGAATAATACAGTTATCTTATAAGCATCCTACTGATTACGTCGACAGAATATTCATCTCAGGAGGTTTTCTACACTGTTTTCTGGAGATACTTCAAAAACTCTGAGGATATTTTGAGTCATGATGACAATTAGAAGACAAAATATATGTAATGTCTTATAAAGCATCACTTTATTCATTGATAGGAGTTCAGCATATATGAAAAAATAACTTTTTTGTTGATAAAAGCTCTGTTTAGACCATCACTTGCCATTTTTACTTTATTAGGTGATTTCTATGTTTAGATTCTTCGTCCATTGATGTGGCCAGAAAAAAATAACACATAATAAAGTCCAGTAATCTTGTTTTGTTTCTAATTATTTATGGGTGTATTTAGAGTAGAACACCATGACAACACTGTAATGCAAAGTAATTGGGTTCTGAGCAAGGCACAGAGCCCCAAACTGCCTGGGGCGCCTGTCCATGGGCAGCCCCCACGCTCTGACATCTAATGTATATATAGGTCCTGTTTGTGCATGTGTGTGTATTATGGGCCGGTGTGTGTATGACAACAGAGTGACAAAACTGAATTTCCCCTCAGGGATTAATAACGTATATCCTCTTCTTCTACCAACTGTAAACTTGATGTCGTGACCACCACAGAAGGCCCGCCTCTCAGATCATCAGATTGATGATGACGTGAGGCGTTTTTCTGCTCTGAGTTGAGGTTTTTTCAACTGGAGTTCAGAGCGCTCCGGGAAAAATGATAAGCACAGAAACACGAGGACCTAAATCAGTTTAATGGTCTACTTGTTGCCATAGCAACTTTTAGTATGTATGATGCATTAAGGAATCTTGGAAGGATATTGAATCTCACCCTGACATGTGCATTTTACAAAAACATATCCCTAAGTAAGAGCTTAAAGGAAAACTGAGATTTCACACAGTCTGACGTGGAAATGTATCAGTAGACTGGATTCACACTGCAATCTGAACTCTTTGTGATATAAATGTCCTGTGAGAGTGAAGAGATGGAGAGGAGGACGACAAGAAAGACATTCATTCACATTCCTAAAAATAGAGCTCAAAAACCGCCACACAGAGTCGTAATTCAGACGCATGCACTCCCTCACCGCTGCACACACACACACACACACACAAACCTGCTCACACTGACGTCAGAACAATTATTACACACATGGATAATCTGCTGCACACACACACATAGCGCACACACCTGGCAGTGACAGTAACTGTACTCTTTGTTAGTGTCTGGTCAGTAATCAGCCCCAGATGAGGGAACTGTTAATTAAATGTAATCACATTGGCTCCTTATGGCCTAATGCCATTCATACAGGGCCGCCTCTGATCCCGCACAGTTGTCGAACAACACAAGACACATGGTTAAACCCTGAGCGACACGACGCCGGCTGCAGACAAACTTCAGCCTGAGCCCTGAGTTTTACATTTCAGACGTTCAGCAGATGCTTGGATATCCAGGCAGGCTTACATTAAAGAGATTGGAAATTTTATTGCAAATGCCGGCTGAGGAAAAATCACAGATGAGGATTTGGAGTTGGGCTGAGACTCTGAGTCGCTGAAGTGATGTGAAAGAAGAGCTGAAATGTATCATTCAGTTCCTCATGGATATAAAGGGTTTTGCAAACCAAAGCCTGAAGTTACCTACAGTGCTGTCTTTGAAAATGTTCAAACATTTGTTTCCATTTTTTACTGCCAGCCGTGCAGTACAGAGACATTTAATTTAAATGTCATCAGGAAGACAACAAACAAGACGCCGGCTGCCTGCCCTCTGAGACGGATATAAATATTTTTTCATTTTTGGTTTATAATTAGAATTCTGTGGTTCCAGCAGTATTAAAAACGTACATAAAAAAATTTCAGCAAACATTACATTGAACTGAATTCATTGGGTCTCATTCATGAAACGTGAGCTGGACGAATTTCTGCGTAAACTGTTTGCAGAAGGAAATTTACGTGTACATATGTCAGTAGCTCCGATGTTTTCGTAGTTACTAACAAAATCTCCACCTGCTTCTGACTGCTCGTAGTGTCACGTGTCAGTTCAGAGGAGGACCCAAACGCAGACCACAGACAGTTTGAGTCTGACAAAAGGCGAGTTCTAACGTAGCTGGTCAAAGACATCCAGTAAAGGCAGGTAAAACCAAACTGAAAACCAATCGAGAAAAAAACACAATTAACAGGGCCGGATACAGGTACGCAGACGAACTGACCAGGAACAAAGGGAAACACACAGGTATATATACACAGAAAACTAATCACAAGGACGAGGCACAGCTGGAGGAGGAGGACACGGGCAACAGGAGGGAAACAGGGATTGGCTGACAACAAGTGTGTGGAGGGGAACACTAGGGTGGAGCAGACAAGACTAATACAGAGCAGGTGTGAAGGGAAGACTCTGGGAACAGGGAAGGACTAACGAGACAGGTGTGACAGAAAACAGGCGGGAAACACACAAAGACAGGAAGTCAAACAGGAAGCAGATTAAACATGAACGAATAACATGAGACAAGGAACACAAACAGGAAACTCCAAAACAAAGTCAGCAAGATAACTATGAACAAAAACCCAGGATCGTGACACATAGTGCTAAATATTGCTTGTCATTGTTAGAAATTACAATTTTAATTCGTATTGTGCTCTGTTATGTTCATCGATGCCTTTGAAACACGAAAGATTAGAAATAAAACACATTTAGATAAATTAGTTGGCATTTAGCAGATTAAAGCTTCAGATCAGGCATCAGTTACCTCCTTTCAGGCCTTTGATTTACCTGTCCCTGTCACACCACTATAGTTAGAATATTATATGTATATATGTGGCTGGGTTGAAAAAAAGAACAGGGTTTGGCTTCACAATCTTACAGGAAGCAAACACCAGCCTCCTGGGCGAAAGTCTGTGGTTGCCAAACCCATCCACCATCCCTCCCAACCGGCCTACTCAAACTTAAGCCACAGTAACATTCTTTGTTGTCTCAAGGTGTTTTATTTTTATAATTGGCTAAAATAAGAAAGGCCTACCACGGCAATGCATTGCTGAGCTGCTGCAGTACTCCTGTCTGCTTCTCCAAACTGTGAACGTGCCGACCGTCATCATCTGTATGTAATACACTGACAATGGATAAGTCCCTTAAACGGACACATTTTTTAAAAAAAATCTGAACTATCCCTTTAAAATGTCTAAACTCAAACAAATCAAACAAAGACAGTGGAATACTACTCACACTGCTGTAGGCTATCCTTTGCATGAATGCATTTACTGTGTCAAATTAAATGTAGAAGAAATATAAAAAGATGATTATTTAGCTCCTTGTCATTAATATCTCATAAATTGTTTTTCATTGTGACATGAATTTTCCATGCTACATTATACTCAAATCAGAGGAAGTGTCATTAGTTTTCATGTAGAGGTGCAGAGAAGCTTTTTCTTTTTTAAAACATAACACTTTGTTTATGCCAAAATAAACAGGGTGGGAGCAACGGTAGAGCTTGTCATCACTGATGCTCACAGTAGGTCTGCACAATTTTCAGTTCTGCCAAAACGATCCCTCTAAATGTCTGTTTTCTCCAACGTCCTGCAGAACATCCTTTAAAGCTGCAGACAGTCAATCACAAATCAAATGTAACTCAACAGACAGTCAATAGTCTCGTCCCTCTGGCCAACCACAGGAAAGTGCTTTACTGACAGTCCATCATGGTTGCCATCAGCTCGTGTCAGTGGTGATAAGCTCCACCCACGGCCAACAAATGCTTTCATGTGCAAATATTTATCTATTTATTGTTCTATGGGCCATAAATATTTAAACCCAAGACCCATCTAAGTAGGCTAATCTAACATTTGAAACACAGCACTGAAGGCCAGACAATGACATGACATGACTCAGCTTTTATGTTGTTTTGTTAGTTGTTTTTTTTTAATTCAAATACCGTCATGTAGTGATGGCCAAATGAAGCCTCATGAAGCATTTTCTTTATTTCATGAGCCCACTAGATGGTGCTTTTTGTTCAACAAAAGGTTGAAAGCACACTGAATTGTCATTCTTTGAGCCTCTCTCTGTAAACCATGAGCGCCATCTAGTGGGCTCAGAAAATAAAGACAATGCTTTGTGAGGCTTCATTTGGCCATCACTAGCTGGCATTACGTCTCTTCTGATGCAAATTCAAAAAATAATAAACTTTTTGTTTTGTATTTCCTCTGCGACCTAATGTTGTGCCATTACACTAAATGTACCTTGAACCCTGGAGATGTTCAGTAACTGACTGCACAGAGCTCAAAGCATCACATACATGCAGCCATCAACATTCATCCATTACAGGAAAGAGAGGGCTGGTTTGTCTTCCAGTGTGACGCTGCGTCATGCCGAGCTTCATGGCGTCTCTTGGCGTCTCCGCTGCCACACCGTGTTGATTACAAACAGCCCGCGGGGTCAGAGCCCAGCCTCGCTGTCTTATTCAGGGAAGAGGATTTATTTTCCTGGGTGGGAGAGTGAGAGAGGAGAAGACTTTCACACTCCCGGAGGCTGTAGTCATGCATAACCAAAACCCTGTGAAAGCATGTTTTCTGGAGGAAAACAGGCAGACATGCAGCCTCAGAGTGCCAGACAACATAATTAGAGTTGTAATAAGAGAGAAAAGTATCCCTGACTAAAAGGATGTTCAGAAACTGCACAGCTACCAAAGCTGGAAATGAGATGACCATGACTGCCATCACTGATGTCATCACAACACACCAACGGCTCAGTGTTTGTGGATCAGTGGAGCACAGAGTAGAGTCAGAGACACATGACATCACGCCACAGGCTGTGCTGACAGAGGTTTGGTAATTCAATAACCACAAACAGGAGAATTAGGTGAAGTGTATTATCAGCAGATGTTTTGGGAACAGTGTGAGTTGACTCCTGACGCCACTGTGGAAGCTGAGGTCCTTGGACAACAGGTCTGCTCATCACCCTCACACCAGCCTGTGGACATCTGCAACACATTCTCACAGTGAAATCTTGACATCATGGCAATCTTGTGGAAAGCGAACTTTGGCCTCCCGCGTGAAGGTCGGTGGTTGTTGGACCCATTCACCGCCCCTCCTACCCGCCCCACTTGGGCTTCCACCACCTGAAATTTCATTGTTGTTCGTCACATTTCCCTCTAATACTGCTGGGTGCCGTTGAACTGTAATGGCGACCAGGCGTGCTTGCAGTTGAAGAGTGTTAACTCTTCCACTCCATGAGGACGCCACTGTCCTCAGCCGCCATTTACGAGGGTCTCTTGTCCTCTGACCTCAAGATATTTGAATGAAAGTGGTTTCTATAGGTACCATGAATTTCAGACACGCCCACTTTAAGATAGTGCCATGCAGCTGTTGGCACAGAACATTAGTTCTCCAAACTAGAACGGGACATTATCTGACAGAGGACAGGAGACACTGTCTCACGTCCTCCAAACTAGAGCGGGACATTATCTGACAGAGGACAGGAGACAGTGTCTCAGGACACCAAAGTCACAGTGGAGCAAACACTGCAGACCTCCTGTAACAGACGACACTTCTAACATGTGTGTTGTCCCTCAGTCAGCAGGACACCTGCATGTGAAGTGTTTGTCTCAGGTCTTAGACTGAACTGTGGGCACATTTAACGCTCTCTGAGAGGACAGATTGTCAGGTGTGTGCAGCATTTCTGACAGGTGTTATGACGGTGTTGGTCAGTGTGTCTGCTCTGTGTCACATTTTGCTGCAATAAAAATAATTAAAGTCGATGAACAGGAGGTCAAACTGATGAAGTTTTCTTTTGGGGAAATAATTTGCAGTTGGAAAAAAGGTCATAAATAGCATTAGACTGCAAAATATTTTTTTGCAATACCCAACATATGACAAAACATTTAATAACCTAATAATATTGTATAGTGAGTCAGTTCCGTACTGTAAAAGGTCGAGTGCGATGAAAACCCACCTGCTGTCCATCACGTCCTCGTCAACACAACGTGAGAACATGAAGTTTTGATTATAGTTAGTTGTACTGTATTCTTTAATTTAATTGAACAAGTAAAATGAACCGTGGTCTGTTTGACATGCCCTGCATGTTATAGACACGCTGAATGGTAAATATGCCCACGTGCATTATTTATCTCTCATATTAGCGCTCTTCTCTTCACTCACTTTGACAATTTAATTATAGAATCATCAAGACTGGTAAATCATACACAAATTAAGCTAAATAGAACTGTCAGAGGATGAACTCTGATGAACAAACAATCCTGCACGAACTCTCCTGGAAATAATAAATGACACTGTGTAAGTGGACCTGCCTGGATGAAAATTGCAGCGCTTATTTTCACTATCAGAAACGAAGGGACACTTCTGTAGCAACCACATAACACAGAGCATGTTTTACTTGTTGTTTAATTGACTCTGCTGTATGTTGAAAACCATTCTGGGACGCTGTGTCAACTTCAGCCTGTTACATGTATTGTCTGTTTTCAAAATACACTTCTGTTTTCACAGAAAATGTACAGTTTGCATACAGTCTCTTTCAAAATAAAAGCACTACGTCAGTACAACACCGCAAACTTCACCAACACATGCGTAGTTTAGTTTAGGAAAGAGGAACAGGGTTTGGCTTTATAATCTTACTGGAAGTGAACACTGGCCCCCAGGTGAAAGTTAGTGGTTGTTGGACCCATCCACCACCTCTCTCGTCCGCCCTGCTTGGACTTCTGCCACCTTAACTTTCATTGTCGTCCCATGACGTTTCCCCCTGACACTAACGGGCGCTGCTACACAATAATTGCAACCAGCCATGTATCATGCAGACATAAAAAGACCTTTTTTTTCATTGTTGTCTCATGCTGGAAATCACTGACGAAGCCCCAGATTTCTATTTTAAGACTGTATGCTTTTAACGGGCATAAACTGTCCATCTCTTGAGAAAACAGAAGTGTATTTTGAAAAGACACAATACACGTCACAAACGCCAATGAGACGTCGTCCGTAAACGTCCAGCTGATGCAGTGGGCTATGTAATGCGTCAAATATTGATGTTTAGAGAATTTCTTCACATTCGGCACAAACATTCAGTTGGACTCAAGGATCTGATTAGATTTTAGTAGTCAGTGGTCAAAGGTCAAGGTCGTGGTGACCTTGCATCCATCTCATTTTCCTGAACTCGATATCTCAAGAATATCTTTAGGAAATTTTTTCAGATTTGGCACAAACATTAACTTGGACTCAGTGATGAACTCATTAGATTTTGGTTGTCATATGTCAAAGATTAAGGTCACCGTAACCTCATCTGTCTCATTCTTGTAAATGTGATATCACAAGAAAACCTTAAGGACATTTCTTTAAATTTGGCACAAACAACCACTTGGACTGAAGGATAGACTGATTAGAATTCTTAGGTCAAAAGTCAAAGGTCAAGGTCATGGTGACCTTGCATCCATCTCATTCTTGTGAAAGCGATATCTCAAGAATATCTTGAAAACATTTTTTCAGATTTGGCACAAACATCCACTAGGACTCAGTGATATACTGATTAGATTTTGGTTGTCATTGGTCAAAGATCAAGGTCACTGTAACCTCATCTGTCTCATTCTTGTAAAGGCGATATCACGATAAAAAAACCTTAAGGAAACTTCTTTAAATTTGGCACAAATGTCCACTTCGACAGAAGGATAAACTGATTAGAATTTTTAGGTCAAAAGTCAAAGATCAAGGTCACTGTGACCTCACAAAATATGTTTTTGGCCATTACTAAAGAATTCATACGCTAAGTTTGACAAAACTTTGTATAATAGAATAAAATCAATCAATCAATCAATCAATTTTATTTATAAAGCCCAATATCACAAATCACAATTTGCCTCACAGGGCTTTACAGCATACGACATCCCTCTGTCCTTATGACCCTCGCAGCGGATAAGGAAAAACTCCCCAAAAAAACCCCTTTAACGGGGAAAAAAAACGGTAGAAACCTCAGGAAGAGCAACTGAGGAGGGATCCCTCTTCCAGGACGGACAGACGTGCAATAGATGTCGTACAGAACAGATCAGCATAATAAACGCAGACATGACATTTTATATCCAAAAGGACAAAGGTCAATTGGTGACTCTAATCTTGAAACTGTGCTGGTTGTATAGATCTTCTGTGTGTGAAGCCTCTGTGTTTTCACTGACATGGATGTGAACTGTCAGAGAAACGTGACTGGTGCACGGAGGCGCACAACCACAGGGAGGTAATTCTCATTATCACTGCAAAAAACATGTCATCACCACGAGGTACAAATGTCACAACTGCGATACTACACATAGTAACATCATCATCAACACTCAAAGTGAGAACTCATCATTGTTTGCACAAAGTGAAATGTGATATCATTATTGCAGTTAATGTCATAATTAGAAATGATAAGAAAAGGTTTGACGTTTAAAAAAACATGCAGTGCTACTTTACTCTGTTGATTCAATTCAACATGCATTAATAACAAAATATTTATGTGTGTAATATATGAACAGTTCCAATTTTGGCACTTTAATCAAACTAATAATATTTAATAAACTTACTTTGTTTACTTAGCAGGGTATTTCTTCCCAATTCGCTCATAAATAAACAACCCATTTGGTTAAAGCAGTTTCCATATCAGAGACTCGATTATGAAGTCTGGTTTATACTTAGAGACTGTACAGTTAATGAGGCATGAAAACATTTTTCCTGCTTTCACTCTTTTTTTGAGCTGTAGCAGTTTCCACCTTATGGGCAGACACTGTGACATATGTGGGGAATAAAGGCGTAGCTGAGAAAACCGTCGGCTGTCTGAAAGGAATCCATCTTTGTATTCCTCCTCACATCATAAAGTGCTGTATCCATTCAGCCATATGCCCTGGATGCCTATAAATCTGACTGGCAATTTCCTCCCCCTCCTCCCCGTCCAGGAACTGCTCTATTTGGCTTCTTTTACTGTTGGCTGGGTGCTGGGTGCCTCCATATAGGTAAGATGTAACCTGTGCTGTTTGTTAAGGAAACAGTCGGCTCTCACATAGTCACAACGTGATTCTGCCATTTGAAATGACCAATCAAAATTCCTAAAAGGGTCAATTAAACCCAATATTCAAATTAAATATTTTTCCTCTTACCTGTATTGCTGTTTATCAGTCTAGATTGTTTTTGTGTGAATTTCGGAGTGTTGGAGATATCGGCCGTCGAGATATCTGCCCTCTCTCCAATATAACTAGAAGGCACTCAGCTCATGTCCTGTCCAGATATAATGACCTAGTTACTGGTGATGGCCAAATGAAGCCTCATGAAGCATTTTCTTTATTTTCTGAGCCCACTAGATGGCGATTTTTGTTCCACAAAAGGTTGAAAGCACACTGAATTTCCATTCTTTGAGCCTCTCTCCTTAAACCATGAACGCCATCTAGTGGGCTCAGAAAATAAAGAAAATGCTTCATGAGGCTTCATTTGGCCATCACTTCTATTTACCCAAGATAATACAAAGACCTTGTTGTGAGCAGTTTCATGTTGGAACTTTTTCTTTTCTACCAAACTACACCTGTCAATCATATCAACTCGCAGAAGGATCTGTGCATCCACTGCTAGCTCACCTGGCACCACTGAGCTAGGTAGAAAGACAATAGTTCCTTCATGAAACTACTGAAAGCAAGGTCTGTGGATTATCCTGAGTCACTGGGTCATGACTTCTGGAAAGAGACGTTGCTGCTGGCACAAGCAGAGTGCCCTCTACTTCTGTTATGTTGGAGAGAAGGCAGACATCTCTATGGCCGATATCTCACACACTCAATAGCTCACACCAAAACAATCCAGACTGATAAACTGCTCGTCAGGTAAGAGGAAAAATATGTCTTTTTGATTCGAGGATGAACTGTTTCTGTCATGCAGTCACAATTCCAGCTTTCTAGTGCCTGTTTCCCAGGCGTGGACACTTCCAGCTACCTCTCTGTCATAGATTGATTAGGTTCATTTTGTCTTCTTTTTTATAATTGTTCAATATTTTCTTCAGACAAAAAAGTGTAGGAGATGTTTCTTTTACCTGTCCCACCTGGGACTGGGACAAGGGCAAAATAATCACATCAGAGACCAATAAATTCAAACACTGGATAAAAGCAACAACTGGGACAAGGGGGGTACACCCTCTCACATACCTGGGATTCCCTCCTCCAGAGACCATCCAACGGCAGGGGGTGTGGCCGGCCCGACAGATTCTGATAGGTCTGTTGGGCTGGCCAGCTGATAAATGACACGTCAGCAACACATTGGATGACACTTCTGAGGAAGACTGGAGCCACAGTCGAAATTGTCAAGCACGTAAAAGAAACATCTCCTACACTTTTTTGTCTGAAGATAAGAAAATATTAAACAATACCTCTTATGTCTATTTTGCAAGCATTGCTGATCCTTTTTGTGCTTGACTTTGGTCGGTGGTGGCGTTGGGATGAGGACATCTACTCACTGGTCTGTAACTCTCCTTCTACCGACTTCTAGCTAGCAAAGCAAGGTCGAGGTTTTCAGATGTAGACATCAGTAAACATCAAGGAGAAGATGGCACCTGAACTAGCATCCTGCTAGCCAATAAACCGGACGACCTCTGTGCCGCATCAGTTTCCGACAGATATCAAGAACTGTAATATCCTTTGATTCACTTGGCTCAATTTGGCCTCACAGTCCTACAACCTAACAGTTATCTCACATGAAGCTCAGCGTAAGTTCAATCAGGAAGACCTTTCTCGTGCTCACACTTTGCCACGATCTCTCAGCCAATCAGGATGCCACTGCAAAATTTTAAATCTGCTCTCTCTTCTGCTGCTGTCAGCCATCATTTTAGGCAGAATCTTCGCACCCTCCAGCCATCGTATCCAGAGTCCAGGACAAACTCTCAAAGACTCATTCCTCTACTCATCCAGATCATCGGCACTTCTCCATCTTCCTCTCATCTCATCTTCACCACCTCTACCACCACCAGCGTCTAGACCCTGGGGGATGGGGGTTCCCTATTCGACTATGGAGTCATCACCCTCCTTAAATCAAACCATCTCTATGGGGTCTAATCGCCAAAGACTTTCCACATTCTTATTCATTCGTTCACATGTTAATAAATATTCTTTTACCATAAAAACATGTCTGTCCTGATTAAACTACAGTTGTGGCCTGAATTAACTGGTTTCATTTTTTTTTTTTTTTTGTAATGAAATCGTGTAAGCAAAAGCAGCGCTGAAGGACCATCTCCATGTGCTGCTCTCCTCCTGCTGGTTGCCGCAAGGCGCTGAGTGAATCATTACGCTGCATGCAGCTCTACGATGAAATGAGTTTACTCGTTTTTAAAGCGTCAAATTTTTGGTGAAGTTTCAGTGAATGGACAAAATTGCAAGGCCACTCCGAATTCATGGGAATTGGCTGAAAACATCCTGGAGGGACTAAGTAATGGACAAAACTTTGAAAATAAGGCAGAAAAACTGCTTTTCAAGATGCACAGTTTGATTTAATTCAACCAAACAGATAGCTTTAATCTCAAGAGCTGCTCTGCCTTTATGAAATATCTTAATAAGTTAAACTCATGTTGGCCAAATACCAGCGTCATTAAGACACTGGCGTCAATGGACCAGTTACGTCAGGAAGCCTACCGCTAAACTCATCAGTTTAAAGATGAATAACAGCAGAGCCATGACACGATGACATGTATAAAGAAAGAAAAAGAGTCAGAGACAGTGACTGGGAGAGGGGCAGAGCGACAGAGAAAACAAGGGAGAGAGGGCAGCTAAAGGAGCAGTCAGATTTATGGCAGTGTGAAGGTGAGATAGATGGCAGTTTGACCAGTGGGCTGCTGAAAATGGCCGAGCAGTCCTTTATGGTCCAGGAGAGAAAATGAGGCGGCTCTCCCACACCTATCCATCAGAACCATTTAGTGGCTCGTTGGGGCCAGTAAATGGTTGTATGTGTGTGTGTGTGTGTGTGGGTGTGTGTGTGCTCATGTGGACATTAGACTATTACAGCCCCCCTGTCTTCTTAATGGGTGCCTGTGAGCTCTATCGTGGACGATGTGAGGCTGAGAGGTGAAAGGTGGAGCTTCAGTACACAAGTGGAGCAGCAGCAGCAGTGCTGGGGCATGGTAGATATGTTGTTGTTGGGATTTGTGGTCAGAGAGACAGTAATCCACAGCTGATAAACACTAAAAACATGGCAGGCAGACATTTGTACTCAGTGTAGATCCAGGTATACAAGGAGCAGGTGAGGCTGGTCTCTGCTGCTGATGACTGCTTTACTAACACTTTCTTTCTTCCTCTGACACTGAGCCTTCTTTTCTCTCTGTCCTTCCTCTCTACAGTCCTTTCACCCTGTGTTTATCAAAAGACAACCAGTAAAGCTCCACCTTCAAATTCAGCTGTTTCACATGACTAATGTGTGTTTAGGTCTAACATGATGTAAACTTCAGGTGGTATGAAGACAGTAGAAAGACACAAGACAACGAACGCTCCAGGCTGCAGAAATTTAGGCCTTGTTTACTTGGATACCGATACAAATAAAAATGGATTTTTGTCCATCACGTATAAAAAAAATCTGGATTTACACGATCAGTTGTGAAAACGACGTCCCTGTTTACACGAAAACATAAAAACGGCAGCTTTTTGCAGCAGTTAGCATGCCAGGCCAGTAGGTGGCGATACGCCATATGTCAAACACCATAGAACATTCTGTACATGCACAGTGATTTGTTTTCCTCTTGGCGCTAGTGATAAAAACATTGATAAACTACATTTAACCCTATGTAGCATAGTTAGCTGCTATGCACTTACTAATATTGGGCACAGCAGACGTCTCTGTGCGCCGATGTAGCGGTGATGTTGATGCAACAGTGCTAAGTTCATTTGTAAGCTCGTAAGTAGTCCCAAAAGTGCTAACAAAACGTAAACAACCTGGTATATATCCGCCATTGTTATTGTGGTTCCCGGGCGCCTAATGGGCATGCACGAACTGGGTTGCAACGTCATTGTTTTCCAAACTCTCCGTCTATCCTGTTTACACGTCTCCACAGGGACCGATATTTCTAAAAACTTTCACTTTGGAAGCCGTTTTTGAAAATCTCTGTTTTCATTGAGAAAAACGCCGGTTACGTGTAAATGATAGGTCAGGAGGTGCCCACAGACCCCAGATGTACACTTTGTGTCATAACTCACATGTGCTTTATTCTATCATTTCAATTTCTCATGACTTTGTCAATCAGTGTCCACAATGTAAGTCTATGGGATAAAGGCCCAATCCCAATACCCCCCCTTGTCCACTCCCCCTATCCATTGCTCACTACCCCTTGGCCCTCGAAATGAAGCAACGAGGGGTAGGGGTTGAAATCTTTCCCTAGGAATTGGGACACCACTCACTACGTCACCGCGTCGATTATGTTCACGCATACGTAACTATTGTAAACAGGAAGCTGTGAGCCATCTACATTTCCAACCGGCATCTACAATGGAGTCTCCAGTTGAGCTCATCCTACCGATCGCGTTTGCATTATTCATCGTGCTTCGTTTGATGAACGACAGACGACAGGGGACTTCTGCTAGCTAGCTAGCTAGCTAACCAGCTAACATTACGAGGCAGCATAGTTATACTAGCTGGCGTGTTATCGTAATGTGAAAAGTCCGACAATTTTGCAGAACAGGACAGATGACAGACGCCAGATAATGCGAGCTAGCTAGCTAACAAGCAACCTGACGACGGTAACTTTGTTTATGTATGAACTTTTCTTCCCGTCTCTTGCTCAGTGGTAGCCATGGCGACGTCTACCCCTCGCTGGCAAGTCAGCATCTGAAATCCCTCACTCCGAAGGGCTAGTTTCATACCCACTACCCCTCGTTATGCCCCCTACCCCTACATGCAAAAAGGAATTGGGACACCACTACCCCTCGCGGGAACGCGCAAATGTAGAGCTAGGGCCACGGGGTAGGGCTAAGGGGGGTATTGGGACTGGTCTTGGGCCCAATGGCATCACTTGTGGACCCAGAAGCTGTAATTCCACCGTTCGGCCACCATGTCAAATCGCTGTTCCTGGGGCTTTAGAGACAGACACTGATTTCCTTATGTGCTCTGTCGACCACTCTAAATACATCTTTCACTAGGTAAGCCTTAAACTGTGGAACAGTCTCCCACTTGCATTTCGATCTTTCCCCCTCTATTGATACATTTAAAACCCGTCTTAAGACCCATCTCTTTTCTTTAGCCTTTTATTAATCATTAGGATGACATACCTGACCACACTGCTTTATATATGTATTTTCTGTTTTTTGTATGCGCTTATTAATTTCACTTACATTCTCCTGTTTATCACTGTTTTTATTTGATCATTTATGTGATTCTTATTTCTTTGTGAAGCGCTTTGGTCAACACTGGTTGCTTTTAAATGTGCTCTATAAAGAAGTCTCACTGCTCACTGAAGCAAGAAAATGTTATGTTAATCAATCCAGGTCACGATACAGAGAAGAGCTTACATTATTTGAACATCTTCCATCATTTGAATCAATGGAATAAGGAACTGCAGGGCAGGGATAACACTGCTCGCCAGTTAGTGAAAAAGCTTTACGCATTCCAGCACAGACGGACCTTTGTGTGCCGACTGTCTGCTGACAGGCTTTTTGGAGTCACTACGTTTTGCCTTCCATGCTGACAGGTTCAGTATCTCCTCTGAGGTGATGAGATTTGTAAAGCACCATTTCTCTGCTGATGTTTGCAAGGAGCTGTGACACAGAGGAGGCTGCTTCCAGATTCAGGTTGAGACGAGTTAAAGTCTGAGACCTCATGGATCAATGAAATCAGCAGTGATGGTGGATAACAAGCTGAGTGATGTTGCTGTCAAACTAAAGGTGAAACAGACCAAAAGCTTCCCTTTTCCCTTTTGTAGATAAAACAACTGTGAAGAGAATTTCAGCTGCTGAGATTTTGACTTGTAGTGTGCATTCATTTACCAGACCTGGAATACAGGATGAGTGGATGAGGAACTGGTAGTGGTTTCCTTTATTAATTAGGACTCGTCAGCGCCATGGGTGCCATCTATGGCCTGGTGTCTTAAAAACACAGATACAACCAAAGGTAGTCAGATAGTTATCAAACAAAATGTTGTAGAACATTAAGGAGAACATAATTTATGCGCTTGTCAGAGACCATTTTGTTCAATGTATAAAGTATATTATTCAACTTGTAAGCTAACAAAGTCATCGACATTTCATGCTTGACATTGGAAACAGTAGACAGAAACAGGTAAGGTCAACTTACCATTTTAAGGAGTCAACTCAGAGTTTAAAGCTCCGTTTCCGCCAAACACTTTAAGTACAGTACCTTTGGAACCAACAGTAACCCTTCAGACCAGGGGCGATTGCTCTGAGACAACAAGGGAGGCTGAACATCCCCTAAAATTTCATGGAAGAAATGGTCAAATATGCACTATTGAATTTACATTAAAATAAGAATTTACATTGCATTAAACGTGCGCTAGGATGCGTTTCACATCATGACTGATGTTCAAACATCAGCTGTTTATCACCAGTTTTCAAACGCAACCACCCTGTCAAATATTCTCGTGTCGGCACGGTGGACGTGGAGCCTCCAAGCATTCCTATGAGACAGCGCTGAGCAGGTTTTTTCATGAAGCAAAGCTAACTTCCAGTTAGTGATGGCCAAATGAAGCCTCATGAAGCATTTTCTTTATTTTCTGAGCCCACTAGATGGCGCTCATGGTTTAAAGAAAGAGGCTTAAAGAATGGCAATTCAGTGTGCTTTCAACCTTTTGTTGAGCAAAAAGCGCCATCTAGTGGGCTCAGAAAATAAAGAAAATGCTTCATGAGGCTTCATTTGGCCATCACTAGTAACTAGGGAGGCTCAAATTTCCTGGGACCTAATGGAGCGGTAGGCGGGAGAGGACGCTCGATGTATGCGTGATGATTGGAGGAACTGTCAAAAATGCTGAGCCCCTTTGTGATTGACAGTGCTTTGGAAATACACACCGGCATCGTCACATTTCGAGCTCAATCCCATGCGGATATTTGCAAGTGGAGTCTTCTGACAGAGTGTCGTCCGGACTTCCTTATTTCCATAAGCAATATAGCTCATTTTCACAGTTTATACAGTTCAGGTGTATAAACCCATCTGAGAATCTCTGAGGTGTGTGTTGCTGTGGTTCTGTGGCATGAGTGTGGCTGAAAAATCAGTGATTCAACATTTCACTCAGCAGCCAAGACAAGATATTTCACTGCATCAAATTCACTTAATTAAAAAACAAAATTAACAAATCTTAACAGGACAAATCAACTTGGTGACATATATATTTAGTTTTTTTGTGTACAGTTAATTCTGTACTTACCTTCCATCATGATAGATTTGTAATGCAACTTCTGGACTCACTATTGAGTGCAACCCCCGCTCATTTGAATCACCAATACCGCTGAATACAAGGACGAGGCTGTTTCCTCTTGACATGGGAATAAAGCAAGACACACAGACATGGGAAGTGAGGGGGGGTTTGGGTTGACTAGTGGAGTGTCAGATTGATTGACTAGCTGAATTGATGTGCAGTCTGTCATTTTGCTCTGTCGGAGACCCTTGCACCACTAATAGTGCCATTTGTTCATGCTCGCTGTCTCCTGATCAATAGATGGAGCAAGATATTAGCAAACCCCCTCCTCTGATCACGAGGGACAGCCTACTGGAGCTTCATAGTGCGGGTATTTGATTGTTTTACTGAGGAGATAAAAGATGGGGGCAGTTAGAGAAAAAGGTAAGTGACCCATACCACTGTTACAACTAGAACTGTCGCCCTGCGGTTGTATGCCGTCATGCACCAGTCAAGTTTCTCTTAAAATTTATATCCATGTCTGTGAAAACATGGATGCTTCACAGCCATTGCCACCCTGACAGCACAGAAGATCTATACAATCGGCACGGTTTCAAGGTGGACACCCAAGATGAGTGTAACCAATTAAGTATCATTTTTTTGAAAAAAGCCTTAAATGAAAGCTGAGAGTCTGCACTTTAAGCAGGTATTCATTGTTTCATATAAAACCCATTGTGGTGGTGTACAGAGCCAAAATGATGACAACTGTATCATTGTCCAAATAATTATGGACCTGACTGTATATAGAGAAAGGTGACGTTTAGAGAGCAAGCCCAAATAAGCAACTCCACTTCAGAAATAAGCCCAAAGTCGCGACTAATAAGCGGAGCTGGGAACCCTGCGGCTTGTCCTCCTCACATTTCTTCCATCCTCCTGCATGCTGACGTGGGACGTCTCATTGGCTGATGCTCTTTGTCAGTCGTGTCAGACTTCTCCAGTTTTCTAGCATGCCAGATAACCGGTCCCAGACACAGCACTTGTCATGGCAGACTATCTGCCGACTCACCTCCGACCCAAGGTGGCTCTCAAGATCCTCTGCAACCTCAAAATCGCTGTGAAAATCGTGTAATGTGAACTAGGCTTAAGTCGAAATTATCCCTGTCTCGATCTTCATACACGAATCAGCGTGCTAGCTTGATGGGGTTGTGTGGGAGCAACAGATCCTTATACAACTGTTTGTATATCCTACGAAAATGCATATAAAACGGTATGTATGATATCCCATGATTGACGTTACCCCTTTAACCTAAAGTTAAATCGTCTGTGTGAAGTTACAGGTGGCACAGTGTGGTTAGGTTTAGCAAAAGAAACATACAGACTCAGGCCTCTAGTTTCGCAGACCGGGTGAGGCGGAGGCGCAGCGCACCTGCGCTTCGCCAACTGGGTGTGGCCAGGTGGATTTTGCAAGTTTGGCACACCGTGCGCACTGGCGCAGCTACTCCTCTTTCCCACCTCCGTCCCTCCTACCTGTGCAAGTCGGAAAGAGGGAGGAGAGAAGGCGTGGAGTGGGTTTTACACACATCACACCAATCGAATGAGCCCCTCTCCTCGCCCTTAAATGCGCCGCGCGAAGGCGTAATGAGAGTTTACTCAATTCACCATGGCAGAAGAGAGCAGCAGCGTCAGACGGCCAAACTTCGTTTTGGTCCGGGAGGTCCAAGCTCGCAGTGTCCGAATATACGGAACTGCGAGCAGACCTCCACGGGCTGATGATGCAAAGGTAGCCTGGGAGGAGGTCACCACAACTGTAAATCAATGTTGCAATCAGGTTGGGTTTCTATTACGCGTGCCAAATGGTGCCAATCTTCCACTTACACCGGCTGCGCTCCGCCTGCGCTGACAGTAGACATTGTTTCAGTTGGCGAGCTTTTAGCGCACCTTCGGCGAAGCCTTTTGGCACGAAACTGTCACTGCTTCAAGCTGGATCTGTTGACACCTCCCCCTGCTGCGCCGCCACACCCATCTCAGCGCACCTCGGTCTGCCAAACTACCAAACTGAGCGCGCCTCGGGTTATGCTGCTCAAAACTAGCTCTGCGCGGGGTTTGCCACCCTGCGCCACCCTGCGCCGCGCCGGGAAATTAGAGCCCTCAAAGTTTAGCCATCGACCACCCAAACCTGCCTCCTGAAAGGCTCAGAACTGCTTCCATCTTTACTTTGCTGTGATTGCAGCCTTTCAAAATACGTGGGTTATGCACATATTACCGGCTAATCATCACGTGCATTACTTTTCATGGGAAAACGTACAAACACTGCATGAGAACAGCCTGGTGTGAGGAGAGTGAGAGTGTTAGACTTACTTTACCATTCTGTCAAGATCACGTATAATGATCTTGTTATGTAAGGATATTTAGGTGGTCGGTAACAGGTTAATTATCTTCTTGTCTCAACAAAGTATGTTGAATATAAGAATTATCAAGAGGAAAGGATGTTGATGGAAGGACATACCCTGAAGACACCAGCTACACTATAAATACTGAACGTGTGTGTTATACAGAAGCTCTGCCAGTCTTGTGTGTAGAAAAGCACAAAATCTGGTGTATCTATTTTGCCTGCACCTCCTGCTGTGATGGAAGATTTCAGTAATTAAGGGAGGCACACAAGCTCTGTGACCCAAGTGTAATCATATGCAGCCCTTAAATTAGAGATTGCAGATGTAACACATGCATCAGTCCTGCTATTGTACAATGACAACAGGCATTTTATCAGTCAAAAGAAACGGACCTTAGACATCCTAACAGCTGTGGATGAGAGTGTAAGTAGGAATCACCCATTACAGGTTCTACCTTAATTGCATTAGGTCAGTATTTTCTTGAGCTAAAGCCAACATAATGGATGTAGTGCTTTTGGGTTGTGTGTGCACTCTTGTCAATTAAAGTTACAAAGTCATTCACACCTGATTTTAGGATACATGAGGTCCCTTCATTCAATTCATCTGTATATTCCACTCAGGTCGTAGTTATTTAATCAATACAGAGCAATTCAGAATCTAGATAAAACCTCCAACTGTAGCTTTCACAGTGAGATCGTTCCTTGCACATGGATGTATTCTATTCAGCCATGTCTTCACACGCTTTTTAAGATAAAAGGTAAATTATCTTGTCATCTCGAGAAAACGACGTTGCTTTCCCCCGTAATGAGTTAATTATGTCATTATCTTGAGAAAATTACTTACCTCAAAATAATGAGACGATATTTAACGTGCTAACGAGATGATTAACTTAACAGGATAGCAAGTTCACTGACTTAACAAGGTAAGATGCTTAACATGGTTTTAAAAAGCAATCACAATAAGGGCTATTCTGAAGGTTTCAATCGTGGTAATGCAGGAACAGCTGCAGACAGATGACACTGATAGTCTGATATGAGGACTATGAATTACTTGTTTAACGACTTCAGTTCATTTTACCTATAGACCCTGTTAGTAAACAGTATGCCGTTTTGGGTGGGCGGGCCTTAGCTGGAGGCAAAACAGTTCTCCACACACATAAGCTAGTGCTAGCTTGCAAGCTCTGCTGGCTTGTTTTCAACAATAAAGAAAGATGATACGAGTGTTACATTCGGAGATATTGATCCAGTGTTACTTGAATAAGTAAACACTGACCGACGGGACCAGACGGGCCGACCCGTATGCTCTCACTCAGTGGATGGATGATGTCACAGGAAGCCAATCTTACAAAGGAGGACCACACTTGTTTGTTTTGCTATGGAAGCTAACGTTAGCTAATGTGCTAAAAAGTTAGCGTTCCAGAGAAATCCAATCTTCCTCTTAATCCCTCCCCAGTTTCTGATGAGGTGG
>NC_065516.1:35051049-35053497 GCF_006386435.1 Epinephelus moara | reverse complement strand
GTGTTGCTACCTCCTCTCCCCTTGGATCTCTGCAAGTGATGTGAGGACTCTAAAACTTCACCTGAGCCTCCCTCGGCATATGGGTGAGTAGATAATGGCTGAATTGTTCATTGTTCCGACCATATTAAACCCATTGTTCCGAAGTCCATTCCGAAATCATCATGATGCCCTGTGGTTAAGGTCTGGTTAGGTTTAGGCACAAAAACCACTTGGTTAGGGTCAGGAAAAGATCATGGTGTGGGTTAAAATGAAAAAGAAAGTGACAAACACATAAGCCGTGAGCCTGCTTCGCCTCAAGCCTTTCGCAGCTGACCCAGAGCCGGTCGCGGCGCACCATCAAGGCAGAAATACGCCCGCCGGGAGCCGTTCAGCACCGCGGACCGTCGGACTAATGGGATGTCGGACCAGTGACATGGACCCGAAGTCACTGACCAAGCACTGTTTTTTTAACGACTTCAGAGCAAGACTGCTTTGTATATGTGGCCACAATCTTTAGAATGCAGTATTAGTCCAACCCTCATACCAACGGTTTCATTTGTCTTGTGTTATAGACAGTTTCTTCTGAGAATAACATTCACCACATACTTTACAGTTCCACATATCAGACAGTGCTCAAATTTAAAATTCAAATTAAATGATTAAGCAAAGAGTATTAAGCCACTTAAGATCGGGAAAGGTATGGGTCAGGTAAATGATGGGGGTGGTGAGGCAACTAAAGCCATTAGATTAAGGTTAGGAAAAGGTTTTGGTCATGGTTTAACATCATAAATGTCACCACTGACTGGTGGTATGAGATGAAATGTGAACCCCTGGTCTCAAGGGTTCAGGTTAAAGGCAATAAATGTGAGAATGTAAATTACTGTTGCAAATTAGTTACACATGAATATAATTTGTATGAGAGGATGTGTCTCTTTCTTGTGCTATGTGACTGTCGTGAATACAGAAACAATCTGACCGCTGCCTCCTTTTCTCTGCTTTCAGGAGATCAGACGAGCTAGCACAGCACCACCCCACCAGTTATCTGGAGCTCAGTCGTCCTGCCCTTCTAAAGCTAATAATGCAATAAACCTAATCTATCCTTAATGCAATCACATCTATTCAAATCTAATCCTATCCCATACTCCTAATTGGATCTGGTGGATCATGTTACACCCTCTGGCTGCCTAGTTGTCATGGTGATGGGTGGTAGATACTTCCAAGGCCGGTGGAGCTGGGGGAGAAGACACATTGCATTCATTGGCTTTAAAGACAACATGTCTAACAAGAGCTGTTTAATCTGCCTGCAGACGTGTCGGCTGCTAAATGAAGGACACAGCAGGGTCTGATATATATAACAGTGGGGCAAAGTGTGTAGAGTCAAAGAGTGTCTGTTCACTACAGGAGAAAAAGAAACAAAAAATGTGATGTGAGGTTATGAAAGCCACGCTATACACCTGCATGGATGTGATTTGATTGTTAGGGGTCAGCTGATACCCCTCCAGGAAGCTGCACCTTATCGTGGTGGAGGTGTTTGTGCATCAGTGTAAACCTGGGAAATGAGCTGTCGGAGGCAAAAGCTCCTGTGATACATAGACCATCTTTGCACCCTGCATTAGAATGAGTTTTGTGTGATCAGATTGTGCTTAAAAACATGAAAGTACAGGTGTAAATGCAGCCAGAAGACATTAAGGATTGTAATCCGACTGGTCAAACCACCTCCAGGGATTCATTGTGACCACACTGAACACAAATGCAAATACAACTGCGTTTTCAATCCACATACAACACCTATGGGGCCAGGAAAACCCGACCTGGTAAGCTTCTGTATACCTGCTCGACTCAAGCCAGCTGATGGTGTCACCTGCAACTCAGTTGGTCAAATCGCCAGTGGCTGGTTTTAGAACATAAAGCAGGTCACCTGTTTCAACAGCCGTTTGTAGTGAAGTCTGCAGGTCAAGTCAAAATTACCGTTTTATCACCGCCACAAATGCAACTGTAGCCAGTATCTCACTAACAAAATGGAAGTACAGAAAGTTGTTGCACAGAGATGATACACCGTCTCATCTAGTTGCATTGGTGTGAACCGGCAGGTCTTTACAACGTTGCAGAATGACGCATTGGAAGTAGTTGCCTGTTTCAACTTGTCTCATTGCAAATCTTCGGTCTGAACTGGGCTTAAAACTCTCTCTAGATTGGAAAGTAACTTCAGTTGGTGACATATCTACATGAGCTCTTACTATGGGTGACACCATCTTATCTGACTATATACTGTGGAAAACTCTGTGTGTGTGTCTGTTCCATGTTTTTCTCCTCACTGACTTGGTCAATCCATGTGAAATTTGGCACAGTGGTAGAGGGTCATGGGAGGATGCCAATGAAGCAATATTACATCAATTGGCCAAAGGGGGGCGCTATAGCAACCCATTGAAATGTCAAACTTTGAATGGGCATATCTCATGCCCCGTATGT
>NC_065516.1:35038071-35050821 GCF_006386435.1 Epinephelus moara | reverse complement strand
CAGAAAAATGCTTCAAAATGGCTAAAATGCGACCGATCGCTGTGGCTCCCCCTGTGGACCAATGTTGGTGTTTCCTAATTTTTGGTATGACTAAGTCATGGTATGGTATGCTGTACATAATCACGGAAACTGTCAGTGTGTCCCACTTTTAAGTCAATACAACATATAAACACTTTAACTAGCTGCCTTTCAACGTGCTACCTCAACTACTAATGTACAGTTTTAGCCCACTAACTATCCCACTATTGCCAATGGTACTACTGTACTTTCAATAAAGCAATCGTACTATCAGATTCACAAACACTCTGTCTGAATACATTGCTCTTCTTAATGGGTTCAGTTGACTATTTAATCTGCAATTTCCTATGACCTGTATCCCAAACACACACCATGTGAAACTGGACGTGGGCAACTGTGCACTCAATGGGTATGGACTAGTTCAGATTTAATACACTCTTTAACCCCATTTTTAGTATAGAAAATGTGATTAGTGCAACTTTAATACATGGTACCAATTTTCATGTCTTTTAATTATTCAATAATGCAACTAGCCCCTTTTACCTACTGTTCTCTGTGTGGTAGTGTCTGATCCTGGTTAACTACAGTTGGTTATTTCTATTAGAAGTAAACACAAACTGATTATTTTCAGTACTACACAGAGCCATTACACTACACACACTTCCACAAACACACTGAACACATCCTCCTGAGCAGTGCAAGTGAACGGCTAGAATTTAATCTTATAGACTGAAACAATTTGACAGATGTTGCCTCGCAAAGGTTGCAGGAAACATGTAAGTTACCCAGCAGTACAGCACCATGATATGATCAGTGTGATTGGCAGCTGAGTTTGGCTTTCAGAGACCAGTGCTAAATAGATGGAAATGGCCTAACACAGACCATCATGACCCAATCAGTGTGAACACAGTCGTATAAATTAACAACATGGGCTGCGTCACAAATTCACATTTTGTGTGAAATTTAATTTTCCATACATTTGGGATATTCACAGAATTCTCATTATAATTATTCATGTCTGAGTTTCTCTGCAGCGCCGTCCAATCGCTGGTAATTCCATGCTTATACCAGATTGATTTTCAAGCTGGCCTGAAACAATTTTAGGTGAGATTTAAATCTGCGAAGGGTCACCACGAGCTGAACCACCCGCTCCTCTCTTGCTCTGTCTTCTATGCATCTCTTTCTTTTCATCCCACTCCTCCTTCACTTGATGCATCTCTTTTCCTCCCTGGCACTCACTCTCTCTGCCTGTGAAACTACATCTCCAGCCTTGTAAATAATTTAACTTTCAATATGATGTATTTAATTCTACTCAGAAAAGGATATGAAAATGTAATAACATTTGCATAATTGTGCATTAATTATACATTCAGTATTTTTTAATGAGTTAAGCAGACTTTTGGAGGCAGCAGATCCCGTCTTCAGTGCGAGGCGAGGTCAGTCGCTAATAAATCAGGCAGAGGCAGAGCTGAAATCTGAGAATGGGACCAGTGTGAATTCAGAGGTTGTGGATAAAATGATCCCATGTGGGTGAAAGAAAAGCATGCAACAAGCTTTCACTGGAAACTGTGCAAGACAGAAGATGTGTCAGTTCTTCCTGTGAAAATTAAAGCAACAATAAAAAGAAAATGAACGATAACAATAAAATGTATAATGTACTTTTCTGCCTTATTAATCACTTCAATACCCCCTAAGCTCTATCAGGAAGTCTTTAACCACCAGGCTGCGACCCACATTAGACCGGTGGCTGGTGTTTTCTTGTTACATCAGTCCCTGGCAGGGCTGTAATAAATACCAAGGCCACGTTCACATTACAGGGCTTATTGCTCAACTCTATTTTTCTGCCTAAACTCAACACTCATGTTTAAAATGACCCAGATCTGACGTTAGTGGGAACAGTGCCCTCAAGAGCCTCACATGTTACAAATAATGTAACACACGGAACAACGAAAGGGACTGCGTTGGTTTTCGGGATGCTTGGCTGTGGTGCCTCCAAGCACAACCTACGAGGCTAAACTCTCTGGCTTGAGTCCGTCCTCTGCACTTTATACCACTATGACTGCGTGTATGCACTTTTTTTTTTTTTTTTTATTAGATATTTTTTGGGGACATTTTTGCCAATGATAAAATTTTGGTGGTGATCGGTTGAAGCAAAGTGCATAAAATAATAAATAAAGTCTATCGTCTGACAGCCTCAGCAGCCATTCCAGTTTCTAAAGACGGTGAAAATAGCGCCATCTGGTGGCCGGAAAGCATGTCTAGTTATACTTGCTAAATATTGTTGTAATTCTAAAGTTGAAATTAATGTTCTGTGTTGGAAAAAAAGAAAATGAAAAATACAAAAAACATATTATATTCTGTGTTGGTAGAAAATAAAAACGAAATAAATACACCACAGTGTCTCCATGGTGAAGGCATATATAACCTAATAATGATAGTGATGCAAATAACCTAATTGTGATGCAGGCTGCGAAATCTGATGCAGAGGGGGAGGGAATATCACCTACTTGACGGAGGTCTGCACGCTCTGACTGCTTTTCTAGTTTTTTTTTTTGTGTTGTATTCATTCATTGTATTCATCTATTATAGGTCTATTTTAATGTTATTTATTCTGTACGCTGCTGGACTTGGGTCACATTCTCATGCCGACCTCGTCACATATTGACGTTTTGGTCATGGACTTTTCACATCCACATACAATGTGTAGTGATGGCCAAATGAAGCCTCATGAAGCATTTTCTTTATTTCCTGAGCCCACTAGATGCCGCTCATGGTTTAAAGAGAGAGGTTCAAAGAATGGCAATTCAGTGTGCTTTCAACCTTTTGTTGAACAAAAACAGCCATCTACTGGGCTCATTGAATAAAGAAAATGCTTCATGAGGCTTCATTTGGCCGTCACTAACAACGTGCAAGGTAACCTGGGTGCGTTAGTTGTTGGCGTTCTGGGACACCGTGTCAAGTTTTCTTCTTTCAAGATACAGTTCCGTTTTCACAGGAAATTAAATGTTTACATGCAGTCTCTTTCAGAATAAACACACTATGTTGATACAAGACCGCAACTTGACTGTTTTCTTCAACAACAAAAACACATAGTTTGTTTTAGGCAACAAAAGCCTTTTTCGTTGGTTTCTGACGCCGCAAGTCACTGCCCAAGCGCCATATTTTGACAACTTCAAAGTGACACTATGCTTTTCCCCCACCCTCTTGAACATGTTTGAATGACAATAAACTGAACCTTGAACTTTGAACCTGTGTGAAATCTGTGGAGAGAGGGAGGAGTGGGTGTGGCCAGGAGGGGAGTCAGTAGTGGTGGGGCCGTGATGTGGAGGAACAATGCCTCCAAACATCAGGATGTCCAGAGCTACATAACAATATCCCTGCCAGCGCCTCACAACAAATGGTCACAGCACGTAGGCAAGCTGTCCATGTCAGAAAGCGTCTGACAACTGGGCTCCAATGGCTGACAACTGGAGCAGCTAGCCGTAGCTGCGGAAGGGTATCTTCGAACTCATTCGCCGTCATTGTGATCTCAACAGCTGTAAAGTTTTGTGAGCCAGGCGCATAAAGTGAGGAGACAATGGCCACTTTTCCACTTCCTGTCCCTTTACCTTCCGCCCCCCTTGCAGGGTGGTGCTCAGAGAACAACTTACTGCTTAACATCAGCAACACCAAGGAACTGCTCTTTGATGTTATATTAAGGAGGTGAAGACACACACCCCCGTCTACATCAGTGGAGTTGAGATGGAGCAGGTGAACAGTTTTAGGTTCCTGGGACTCAGCATCACAGAGAACCTGACACGATCATCACACATCTCCACCCTGGTAAAGAAAGCTCAGAAACGATTGTATTTCTTTCAGAAACTAAGATGGCTGCCAAGTTTTTGTTGACTTCTGATGTTGGGTTTGCACATTAACATACCATTACCTTTTGTTCTACCCTCATTCTCAATAACCCAAAACCTCTATATATCTATATATGCATATACTAATTAACTGTATATATTGATTTTTTTTTTTTATTGTATTCTATTTTAATTCAAATATGTGCACATATGTTTTATATTATTAGCATGGAGAGGCTACAAATGATATTTCAGTGTGCAACCCTATTTTAAAATGGCTAAAAGTGTCACATTGTTAAATACTTATATTCCATGGTTGATTGAAGTTTTGTACCAACTACCGATATTGTTACTGCTGCTGGGAGTTATAGAGGTCTGACCTTTCATGCTATGCCAACATGCTCTGATCCGAAGCAGCACAAACAATAAGGAAGTGCGTTAATGGATTTTGAAGTTACACTAAGTACCATCACATCAGGGGCTCTAAATGGTGCAGAGTAGTTAAGTGTTTTTTAAGAATTGCACTTTCCTGTTTGCGGACCTGGCTGGTCTGAGATACTTCACAGATCAGCGTGTGCAAGCAGTTTTATGTTTAGGGTTCAGGGTATTACTTTCTGTCTGTCTGCCCTGTGGTGTATGCGACTGCGAAGGCCTTCTGAGCATCATGGTTGGTGTGATCCACTCATCGCCACTGGTTGGAAAAGGTTCTGATGGTCACTTTTGGAATTATATCATCCACTAATTTACCAATAAATCCCACAACAATCTGTAAACACATTGATGTCATCATTAGAGCTGTTCCGAAAACAGTGTCCCAGTCTGCATCAGTCCTACCTGTTTTCCACCAAATCAGCTCTGGTTCTTGAACCAGTTTTGTTCAGGATTCTTGCAGCCTTGGCGCTACCTCACGAACCAGCCTGTGTTTCCTCCTCCCATTCTCGGGTTTCTGCTGCCTGAGGTATTCACTTAGCAGCTCATCTTTGGGGGCCATCTTCCTGATGTATTCCTGGATCTCCCTCAAGCGAGGGAGTTCAAGTATCTCGGGTTCTTGTTCACGAGTGAGGGTAGAATGGAGCGTGAGATGGATCAGCGGGTCGGTGCGGCTTCTGCAGTGATGCGGGCGCTGCGCCGGTCCGTCGTGGTGAAGAGGGAGCTGAGCCAGAAAGCAAAGCTTTCAATTTACTGGTCCATCTACGTCCCAACCCTCACCTATGGTCATGAACTCTGGGTGGTGACAAAAAGAATGAGATTGCGGATACAAGTGGTGGAAATTAGTTTCCTCCGTGGGGTGTCTGGGCTCAGCCTTAGAGATAGGGGGAGGAACTTGGACATCCGGAGGGAGCTTGGAATAGAGCCGCTGCTCTTTAACATCGAAAGGGGTTCAGTTGAGGTGACTAAGGCATCTGATCAGGATCCTCCTGGGCGCCTCCTGTTAGAGGTGTTCCGGGCACTTCCCACTGGTAGGAGGCCCCGGGGCAGACCCAGAACACGCTGGAGGGATTACATATCTCGTCTGGCCTGGGAACGCCTTGGGGTCCTCCAGGAGGAGCTGGAAAGTGTTGCTGGAGAGAGGGACATCTGGGGTGCTTTGCTCGGCCTGCTGCCCCCGTGACCCAGCCCTGGACAAGCGGATGAAGATGGATGGATGGATGGACTGTTTTAACTGTACATTTTATTTCCCAAATGTAATAGGATGGTTCAACGTACAGTTCGGTTCGTAATGCGTTCCAAGTTGAAGTGCTGCTGGAGCGCAACAATGCTCCAACACTATTTTTGTCCAAGTGAGGAAATAGAGTATTTGCAGTTTGTTGAAAAGTGTGTATTTTTTTAGATGCTTGGAGATCCAGTCATCACCAAAGCATGATAGGTATGAAGGCTCAAACTGACCGTTCACCAACACCTCTCAATTTACACTCACACCGAGCAGGGAAATTGACAAAAACATGAGCCAGGCACAAGGGATATGGATAAGGGATATGCATAGGCATGCGCTGAATGTGAAGGGAAAAAGAATGTCCAAACAACACAAAATATAAGCAGATACTGGTGTGAGGGAGAGACACTCCAGCACAAGGGAGTAAAAAAGCAAGCTGGCTCTGAGCGTGTAAGCTTTGTGAGTGTTCCAGACATATTGTAAGGATTTGTCAAGTAGTCCTTTTATGGGTTGCTAGATAACTGAGCCTGCTGGGTAACGTTAAATTTAACACATACATTTTGTTGTTGTATGCATCACATAGATCACAGTAACATAAATAGCAACAAGATGTTCCTGCTGTTCACCTTTTTACCTATCCAGCACAGAAAGAGACTTGAAATGGGCCTTAGGGGGTCAGTAAGAGCATCAGCCCAAAGCGTAGACCATTATATGACATATGAACCAATATGTCTTCCAGTACAACTGCTCTTCAATTATTCAGCAGCCACAAACAAGTAGCACAAGTCTGTATTTGCTCACATTTCACCAGGATGGCCTTGTAAAAACAGCTCAGAGAGTTGGCAGCCGTCAAAAACCTCACCATTACAACCACACATTGATGCCTTTTCACTCTGTCTGTCCATCGTTCTCATGCACGCATCCACCACCTCTCATTTCTTTTATATTCCACCACATTTAGTTACAAAATTATGGCTATTTAATGATGATTATGATTACATTGTAATTAACCACTAGGCTTGGAATATTGGCACTGTATCTATTTTTTCATTCCTACTTTCCTGACATTTCACCGGGGTATTAGGTACATAACTTTAGTGATGGCCAAATGAAGCCTCATGAAGCATATTCTTTATTTTCTGAGCCCACTAGATGGCGCTCATGGTTTAAAGAGAGAGGCTCAAAGAATGGCAATTCAGTGTGCTTTCAACCTTTTGTTGAACAAAAAGCGCCATCTAGTGATGGCTCAGAAAATAAAGAAAATGCTTCATGAGGCTTCATTTGGCCATCACTACATGACGGTATTTGAATTTAAAAAAAACAATAACTAACAAAACAACCAACAACAGATTAGCTTACTTAGATGGTTCTTGGGTTTAAATATTTATGGCCCATAGAACAATAAATAGACAGGAAATTAGTGCCATTGTTGCTTGAAGACCTGATGACACATGTTGCTGTGACAGATACTGACACATCAGTGGGCTGAACAGAGAAGACGTGTTGAAAAACAATCATGTGGCTAATAAACTGCTCTTGCAGTTGGAGGATGTCATCTCAACATAAAGTTACAGTGACTGCAAAGGTTTAGGCACCTCTGGTCAAAATTTCTTTTACTGTGAGTAGGGCAAGATTACTTTTGTATTTCAATATTTTTAAGCTTCAAAATAACAATAAAGGAAAAGGGCCTGAAGCAACAGTTTGGGCACCCTGCATGGTCAGTGCTCAGTAGCACCCCCTTCTTCTAAACACTTCTTGTATCCAGCTCAGAGTCTCTCAGTTCTTGTTTGGAGGATTTTCACCCATTTTTCCTGCAAAAGGCTTCTAGCTCTGTGAGATTCTTGGGCCGTCTTCATGCTCTGCTCTTTGAGCTCTATCCACAGACGTTTAATGATGTTTAGGTCGGGGGACTGTGAGGGGCGTGGCCAAACCTTCAGCTGGCTCCTCTTGAGGACTGTGAGGGGCGTGGCCAAACCTTCAGCTGGCTCCTCTTGAGGTCGTCCATTGTGGATTTGAAGGTGTGTTTAGGATCATTGTCCTGTTGTAGAAGCCATCCTCTCTTCATCTGCAGCTTTTTTACAGATGCTGTGATGTTTGCTTCCAGAATGAATCCACTCTTCCCTCTACCTGTGAAATGTTCCCCGTGCCACTGGCTGCAACACAAGCCCAAAGCATCATCCATCCACCCCCGTGTTTAACAGTTGGTTCTCCAAACATACCTCAAAGTTCTGTTTTACCTTCATCAGTCCACAGGACTTGTTTCCAAAAAGCATCAGGCTTGTTCACATGTTCCTTTGCAAACTTCTGACGCTGAATGTTGTGGTGAGGACACAGGAAAGTTTCCTTCGTAAGGTGCAGGATCGTTCAATATGTAGACAAAATCTCGGGATACTGGGTGGGGGATATATCTGCAAAAATCTATGGGGTTTTTCTACACGCATTTTTACATCTTCACTGACCAGTGGATCCTAGGTCAAGACCCCCTGAGGATCATGTTCTGCTATGACAGCTGTCATGGCGTCAGAAGTAATAGGCTCACTGAGGAGTGGACAAGTTAGGCTAATTTTAGTTGGCCCAAGTCAAATTTGGCAAAGCACCATTTAAGGTAATAGTATACGTGCCGCCACCATCCTATATAAACTGTGTCTCTCTCTGTTCACTTCATCACATTGCTTCTGTATGTAGCCATTGTTGATCCGAGCTCGTAATAAAACGTGCATTAAGAAAGAACTCCGTGATCATCCTTGAATTCTCCGGATCATCACAGAAACACCTACTCTCAGTATGTTTAGCCTGCTAAAACAACTTCATTTATAAGGTAAAAAATTCTAATATTTTCCAAACATAATAGGATAGTTTAAGGTATTGTTGGGTTTGTAATGCAAACTGAACAAAAAGCCTCGTACCATGGTTCAATACGAATCGTTACACCTGCAGTTATAACCCATAAAGTAAAAACATAAAATACTTTTTGTCTTTTCCAGTTGTCTGATTGCTCATGTCGCCTGTTGGACTGAAATCTAGAGAGCAATTCTGATAGCTGTGATGATTTTAGCATGCTGTACCCAACAGACACCATAGCCTGGTCTAGAAAAGCACCTCTTGGCTTGTGAAGGGACAGACCATCCCTTTAAAGTTAGGTCATTTCAAACTTTGTAACCCCTGTGATACCATGGACATGCAATGCCTGTCAGCCAGACAGGAAAGTTAATGTGTCTGTGACACAAGAGGAGCTTAAAACCATCCTCCCACTTGTTTATCTGGCCTATCTCCATTTGGTGTATTACACTACTGTTCACTGATATTTACCTTGCCCTGGGCCCCGGCCAGCAGGCCAATAACACCCGCACCATTCTTCAAACTCAGCCCAGATAGATCCCCTGAATGGGGAAACGTCAATGAATCAATGTCAGGCCTGAAGCACATGGTGATGCTCTGATTGTTTGAGCAGGATTAAGAGGCCACAGGCTGCTGTGTGTGTGTGTGTGTGTGTGTGTGTGTGTGTGTGTGTGTGTGTGTAAGAGAGAGGGAGAGGCAGAAGCAATAGGGCTTGTGGCCTGGATGGGGACCAAGATTGTTGATTGCAGGTCATCTTTCTTATCAGCTGCTGAGTGCCTGGATGTAAGTGTGAGAGCTGAGGCAAGTGGGGAGGTTTATATCAACGTGTGTGTGAGGCAAATTTAAGCAATTCCTTATTCTGTTGTCTATGATAATGTTTTTATTTAATGTATTTTAACAAGATCCTTTTCATGCTATACAACCCAATTTGCGAGAATTTTTTTTGCCATTGTACATTTATGCAAACCACAGATATGTTACATTTGCACGTTATTATATGATGGATGCGTTAAACTTTATGTTCCAACAATGCTGCGCTTAAGGTGTGTTTGAGTTTAGGCACAAAAACCACCTAGTCATGCTCAGGAAAAGATCGTGTTTTAGCTTGAGATACTCGCATTTGATGGCACAATCCTGACAGGAAAAGCAGCAAGGGGTCACTAATAAAACACCACATTTGGTGACAAAAAAGCCACTGGAGACACAGCAATCATTAGCTTAAACACAACTGTTTGTTGGTCTCTAACAGTTCAACGTATACTCATACAATGCTTCGTATGATATCCTACAAATTACCACCCCACGAATGACGTTACACACTTAGAGTGAAGTATAACTGAACAAAAACAGGAAAAATGCTATTGACAATATCTACAAGCGGAGCTAGCACAGAGCTAGGCTAGTGGCAAGCTAACACACACCAGATACTTTCAAACGGCCGCCTGGCAGTACCATCACACAACACAACACAGCTTCATGACAATCAGAGGGCCGAGGAGGAGAGCAACCTGTTGGCAGCGTTGACCCTTGGCATCCTCGCAGCTGACCCTGATGTTAAGTAGGCCAAGCCCCCAGCCCAGCCAGTCCACAGCAGTGATGTCATGGGAGGGTCACCCAATCGTTGCTGGGTACCTGCACCTTGAGGGAAACAAAGATCCTCAAAAGAAACGAGAGCCGTCACTCCTAAAGCCTCACTGCTGCAACACACAATAAAATATACAGTATACATACTGACCTAACTTAAAGTTACAGAGGTTAGGTTTAGGCAAGTAAAATTACAGTTATTAAGTTTCGGAAAAGAAACATGGTGATGACGTACCTCAAAATGACACTGGGCTTCTGGGGACGTCCTGAAAGTCCTGTGTTTTGTGACTCATCCCAACCTGCCTCCTAACTGCTTCTTTCTTCACTCTAGTCAGCGCATTGGTCAAATAATCACAGCCTACCCAAATACGTTGAATCATGATACCGTGTAATATGTAGGAATTTCGGCGTATTGCTTCTTGTAGGATAAAAAAACGTATGAACAGTGCATGAGAACAGCCTGAACAGTGGTGTCTTGCTCCATCATTCACCACCCTCTTCCCCTCCAGATGACAAAATCAGAGATAGGATGAGGAGCACAGACATCCAGAGGGAGCTCGGAGTAGAGCCGCTGCTCCTTCGCATCGAAAGGGGTCAGTTGAGGTGATTCAACATCTGCTCAGGATCCTCCTGGGCACCTCCCCGTAGAGGTGTTCCTGGCATGTCTCAATGGTAGGAGGCCCGGGGCAGATCCAGAACACACTGGAGGGATTATATATCTCATCTGGCCTGGGAACACCTTGGGGGGATTATATATCTCATCTGGCCTGGGAACACCTTGGGGTCCCCCAGATAGTGATGGCCAAATGAAGCGTCATGAAGCATTTTCTTTATTTTCTGAGCCCACTAGATGGCGCTTTTTGTTCAACAAAAGGTTGAAAGCACACTGAATTGCCATTCTTTGAGCCTCTCTCTTTAAACCATGAGCACCATCTAGAGGGCTCAGAAAATAAAGAAATGAGGCTTCATTTGGCCATCACTACCCCCAGGAGGAGCTGGGGAGAGGGACGTCTGGGGTGCCTTTCTTGACCTGCTGCCCCGGATAAGCAGATGAAAATGGCATGGGATGTTATCAATGACGGTTTTGTTCAACACCAATATTTTGCAACAAGTTGTTCAAGACAAAGTTTCTCAATTAGTCGGGCTTTGGTTTGACTCAGGGTCTTCTGACACATTGAACCACAAATGAGGTTTCTCTAATTGTTGATATGTTGGTATTGATTAAGAACCAATCAACATGACAGTTAGATATATTACTGTCATTACCATGAGGCAATATCATCACATAGTAATGATAAATGGGTTTCTTTTGCTCAGTAGTTTGTCTGTTACTCAATACACTAACACACAGTGTGTAAAAGCACCAGCTACTTACAACACATCTGTCATCTGACAGTCTTAAGAGGACAGTAAAATGACAGCACTTGAATGAACTGTTTTCAGTGAGAAGATAAAAACTTACAGTCGCCAGCTCTGTCTGACAATAATAATCATTTCCAAACCCCCTGTCACTTGCTGCTGCAAATCTTACCCTGCCCATATCTCAACCTTTTCCTACACTATATGAATATGGCAGCTATTCCAGTTTGATAGACGAAATAAAAAGGCAGTGTGATTGTGTCAGTATATTATTCCTCTCGAGATGACCTCTTTTTGTGCTTTATCGTGTGATATAACTCTCAGAGGTTCACACAGCGTTTACAGCAGAGCAGATTTATGGCGGGAAGAGGAGGTGAAAATGGGGCCTTTTATGGTGGAGCCACACCAGTCAAAACTGTGAGCTGTGAGTTAAAGATCTTCAAGTGTGGCCAAATTATACAGTCCAGCAAACTGTAATCATAGCCACAGGAGCATGCTTTTTGAGCAGGTCTGAGTGCTATATGTGGTAATTATTGTACTTTGATGCAACCAACAGTTTACAGCTGCTGTGAATCAGTCATATTTAGCAAAGACAGAATTTTAATTAGTAAATGGTTGTTGGTGCTTCTGCTGCAGGGGGTTTCTGGATATATGTTCAAAGCCAGAAACAGTGTGACTTCAGTGTAATTGGATCAATAAAAGAAAAACATATGATAAAATAGGCAGGAGTGGCTCGCACCCCATTGATATCAGCGGCAGAGTAAAGTACACTGAGAGAGATATCCTTCCCAGAACACCACGCATATTTACTGCACTTCCAGTGGACGACTCTCTTTTTTTAGAGAATGTGACAAGTGTATTTCTATGTTTATATGGAATACCAAGATATAAGTCTTGTTCAGACCGACAGTAGCCTTGAATGAGACAACACTGCTGCCTAATTCATTTGAATAAATCCAGCCTGTGCCAATCCACCCAGCTGACACTGTTTACACGATCAGTTGTGAAAACGATATCCCTGTTTACAGGAAAAAGCAAAAACGGCAGCTTTTTGCTGCAGTTAGCACGCCAGGCCAGTAGGTGGCGATACGCCATATGTCAAACACCATAGAAGAACGTTCTGCGCACGCACAGTGGTTTGTTTCCTCTTGGCGCTAGTGATAAAATCTAAAGCCCTTTTTAAACAGGAATTGTGCAAATTTGCAGGAAAGCCCAATCAGTCTTTTTTCAGCATTGGCAGTATAAAAACAAAATCGGGGAGTGCAGCAAAATGTCGCCTACCTACTTTTGTTTATACAGAATGCGCCTTTTTCGGGGCAATGGGGGGCGTGAGCAAGTAACAAAACGTGTAGCTCAGCGTGTGACGTAAACAGTGACGTGGGAGGGAAGCCGCGGCTGCTCAGTCCTTCGACGATTCTCTCGTAAGTCGGCCCGTTCTTCACCGTCCCCGTCATC
>NC_065516.1:35019203-35037968 GCF_006386435.1 Epinephelus moara | reverse complement strand
CAAAAAGGTTCCACCAATATGTCTACCCTACGAGGCGGAAAATTGGGCACCTCGGATCAACTCGCCAATCCGGCTCTGTGTGTCTAAACGCTCGCAGCTTGCTGACAAAACAGCCCAACATTCGCCGAAAATCTGGCAGTGTAAAAGGGGCTAGTGATAAACTACATTTTAACCTTATGTAGCATAGTTAGCTGCTATGCACTTACTAATATTGGGCACAGCAGTCGTCTTTGTGTGCCGATGCAGCGGTGATGTTGATGCAGCAGCGCTAAGTTCATTTGTAGGCTTGTAAGTAGTCCCAAAAGTGTGAACACAACATAAATAACCGGGCATGTATCTGCCACTGTTGTTGTGGTTCCCGGGCGCCTAATGGGCATGCGCGAACGTCATTGTTTTCCAAATTCTCTGTCTATCCTGTTTACACATCTCCGTAGAAATGATTCTTAAAAAAGTTCACTTTGGAAGCCGTTTTTGAAAATCTCTGTGTTCGTCCAGAAAAATGCCGGTTACGTGTAAATGATAGGTGCAAACGCAAAGATAAATACCCGTTTTCAGAAATATATACGGAACCATTTAAACAGGCCCTTCAGCAAATAACAGCCCGGGCTATTAATTGAGGTTTTACAGGTATTTATTTTTGGTTGAAATGCTGCAAAGGGTTCAAAATAAGGTTCATGAATGATTGGAACCCATTACATGTTGGTGGAATAAGGTATCTTATTTATTTTACTTATATCTCATTTCTCCTTTTTGTTTCAACACTAAGGGACGACTGTGACCAAATCCCTGTGTGGTGAACCATACCTGTGTCTTTGTCCAGTTAACAGCCTCATTCCACTCCTGCTTTGCTTTAGTCTTCAATGAGTAAGTGCAATAAAAAATACTTTGTTCAGATTGATTTTGAGGCGTTAGGTAAATGTGATCTCATTGACTGCTTTGTTAAGATATATTGGAACAATATGTAAGAGTCCCAGCAACCACACAGGACATGTACACAGGCAGCTCCCACCATAAACCCTGCCATATTTTACATTAAGTATAAGCAGGCTCCTCGACAGGAAGCAGTAAGAACAATAGCTTTATGTCTTCTGCTGCCATCGGAAATTATAGCGGGTGGGTGGGGAGGTGTAATCAAAGGCAGACTGCCTCGTAAAGTCAACAAGCAGCTTTATCTGAGGTCTGGCCCATATTGTTCTGGGATCACACACCACTCTGCGCCACGTTACCGGCTGCTTTCACCGTCAATCATCCAGGATCCAGCAGTCGCGTGGGATCAGCCGGCTCTGTGGAGCTCCTAATGTACATACGCAGACAAACACATCACTAACATACAGATAAACAACTAAACAACCAAGCAGCCACTGCTAATGAGCACTTACACTCACATGCACTCATGTCTGCCAGATAAGTGGTGTTTCTTAAGATTATTGTTTGGCACGTTTACCTTAGATAGGAGGTTGATGTGCAGCAAAGGGCCGGAGTTGGAATCGACCCTGTGGCCGCCCAGCAAGGACACGGCCTTTGTACATATGCAGCCTGCTCCACCAGAAACCTTGCACACTGACTCTGATGTGGTTTATTGTTCTAGTCATTGTGAAAATTCACAATACGTGACAAAATTAAAAGACATATTTCCTCCTTTGCCTCTCTCCACTGGAGTCACCTATCTGGCTGTCATTACTCCCTCCCTGTCTGTCATTTGGCACCGCAGCTGCATGAAGGGGCGGAGCTATCCTCCCTCTCTGTCTCCACATTCTGTGAGCGATCACATCCTCCTCCTCTTCATCATCATCCACTTGAATGTTGGGCCGTTCCATATAGATCTTACCGCTAGTAAGACGGTAGGAAAGACAGGAAGCGGCGCAAAATTACGCAGCGATACGGCATGACATGCCTCTTTGAGGCGATTCTATCGGCAGCGGCCTCGTACAAACTCAGAGGACTATGAGTTTCGAAAGACTGACGATAGCAAAGATGGCTGCGCCCTATATTTACCATAAGTGGCTGCTATTTACTATTATTTTTATTGTTTAGCAAATTTAAGTCTTCATTTTAATTACTCGTACACATTATAATGCCTTATGGGAATGCATTATGATGTGTTGTTGTGTGCTGAATTTCGTGTGTTTGTTGTTTATCCGTTGGTGTTGGTGAAAGTAGCTAGCAGTGTTGTTAATAATAAAGGCTCGCCTCGCAATAGCGACGACTGCTTTCTTGGAGGCTTCCATCTTTGTTTACGTTTAGGTCGTGAATGGTGCAAATGCAAACGGGGACGCATACCGCCAATTTAAACAGGAAGTTACAACATTTTACGACATCATCTTGAGTCTCACCGCTCACAGCAACCTAAATGGATCACACAGTGTTACCATCTGCTGTCATGAAATTATTCTGTGCAACCCGTTCCTCCATCTTGTCGCAGCTGTGTCCCACCGCCATATTTTCTTCCATAATTCTTGGTCAAACGTCTCTTAAGAAAATCAGACCTGTTATGTAAATGTTAATGACGGACGAAAGTTGTGAACATGATTGAGACAACTTGAGGTCGTATTTATTTTTAAATACGACGGACGTGAAAAGAAACAGACTTAGTGTGCAAAGGCCTTACGTGATGGTTATTATAACCACTTTATTTTGTGTATTAAATTACTCACATTACTGTACAAATTAAATAACAGTACTGATTATTATTTTATTACGAAAATAACCTTTAATACAGTACAGTCCTGTGTAAAAACACAGTTTACTGCAGTTGAAATTTCCCTCAAGAAGGTCCTGTCTAAGAAGGTATCATGTGACCAGGTTTATTAATCCACTTAACGAAGGCAGCTTTAACCACGGGTGTTTTACCTGTGCACATTTTTTCTGTCGCCATCATTACATTTACATATTTAAGGGAACTGCATTCATATATTGTTTAGGTATTTTATTTTGCTCTTTGCGTTAAATTTGGAACTATTTAATATCGCTCACCTTACGTGCAGGTAATGAGAGTTATTGTTAAGTTTAGCGGATTGATAAGATGTGAGATGCTACTATTGTTGATTTTCAGTTGTCTTATGTTCTTTTCCGGACATTAATGTGGATCAAGTTACCCAGAGAAGCTGTCCCTGTGCTCTTACTTCACCCACAGCCCTTTGACAGTTAATTCAGTAACTAGTAAGTTTACAGGGAAGAAAGAAACCTGCCTCACAGTAGCAGCCATAAGCCTCAAGTAGACTAGGTTTTCCATTATAATATAGTCTGTTATAATGGTAGTATTATAGGAATAATTCCGTCCCAAGATTTACAATCCATACAGTATAAGCAGTTAATCACTGTAACCATGATCACTAAGTAGTTTCCACTGTATAACAACGTCATGTAAACCTCAAATGCAGATCAACAGACAGGTTGAAGTTTGTAACAAAAGGCGAGCTTTAAAGAAGCTGGTTGAAAACATCCAGAACCGGGAGGCAACTCAAAGTCCAGAGAAAACAGAACAAAAAACAAACAAACTGAAAACCAACTGGGAAAAACTCAATGATCAGGAATCAACACAGACGACCTGACCAGGAACAAAGGGAAACACACAGGTATATATACACAGAAAACTAATCAGAAGAACGAGACACAGCTGGAGGAGGAGGACACAGGCAACAAGAGTGAAACAGGGACTGGCTGACAACAAGGGTGGAGCAGACAAGACTAATACAGAACAGGTGTGAAGGGAAGACTCTGGGAACAGGGAAGGACTAACGAGACAGGTGTGACAGAAAACAGGCGGGAAAACACACAAAGACAGGAAGTAAAACCAGACATGACATATGAGGAGAGAATCTACAAAATAAAACGGGAAGCAGATTAAACATGAATGAAAAACACGAGACAAGGAACCCCAACAGAAATGACATAATGACATAGTTCATGAAAAACACGAGACAAGGAACCCCAACAGAAATGACATAATGACATAGTTCTAAATTATTTTTACCTTCCCTTATAGATACGATACTTGATGTTATATCTGCATATTTGCTGCAAAGTCTTTGACTTTGTGGCTTTTGTTGGGAGAATATTAATATCTGATAATGCAGCCTTATGAGGAATAATCATGCACACTTGTGTCCTGATCACAATGGGGCACAGGATTCAGTATAGGTAAAGATTATTTAATGACAGCCAATGTATTCACGATCAGTTCTATTTTAATTTTACAATTCAGTGTAGTCATGATCACAATTTATGTGATCAATCAAACTGCATCATATCCATCCTATAAGACATGGACCAAAGTAAAGGCCAATATCAGCCTCATATATTGGTCTAACCCCACTAATAACCTGTGCTGGTGCGCACACACACACACACACGCACACACACACACACACACACACACACACACACACACACACACACACACTTAGACTGTATAAAGCCCTCCCTGGGCCAGCCTGAGGCCATCGATCGTCTGGCTGTGCCCTGGGATGAGATTCCCAGATAAAGCAGCATCTGAAGAGGCAACAGATTGACGCTGACCTCTCCCTCCTGAACACCAGCAACAACTGCTGCCACTTTCAAGCACAATAAAACATGTCTGTCAGCACTGCACGGCCGGATTTGTGGTTTCAGCCGCAGTAATTTTAAGCTATGGCACGACATGTGACATAATGATTTGTAACATTGACAATGTGACAGGACAATCATGTGCAATACATATCATGGCTGAAGTGGTGTAACAAGCTCTCAGTATCTGTGGAGCCAGACACTACAGATCATGCTCTGTTCTCTAAATGAAAAACATTAAGACTTGTATATAATATTTTTAAGAATTATATATAAATTTAAAATTGTTTTTTTAACGGTTTTTGTTCCCATGTTCATTTACACCCAGTGAACATCTTGTGTGTTTGAGTATTTTCCTTGAGCATGAGATGTATATAATTTAAGGTGTCCCTAAAAGCTCCTACCTGGGACCAATTATTTTTACTTTATTGATGTAAACAACATGGTTTCATCTGTAAAAAAAAAAAAATGAAGTGGCTAAAACTGCAGTTACTCTAATGGCCACTTGAGGCTGGCTCCAAGAGAGTCAGAGTCAGTCCCCATAAGCCACGTTTCCACCAGGCGGTCTGGTACAGTTCAGTTCAGTACGCATTTTTTGTGGATGGTACCAACAGAACCATTCCTTCCCGTCCCCATGTTTGGTCCCCCCTCTGTTGGGGTACCTAGCACACGGATCTGGTACTAAAAGGTGGAGCTGTGAACACTGCAGTCTGATTGGTCAGTAGAGGACGGTCACTCTGCTCAGGGCTGAGTTGTGTCTGGTTTTGAGGCTCATGTAACCACTGTTCATACTGTGGAGAGTAAATTATAACTATGAATAGAAGGAGTACCTGGATTAGCTGTGACTGCAGTCTTTAACCACAACTGTTGGAAGTACAAGAACAACATTCTGTTAAGATTATTACATTTTCTGACCATCAGAAATTAGTCACGGGTCCAGATAGAACAGTCACTTAGGGCCTGTCCAAATACCCCCCCTTACCCCTGCCCCTTAGCCCTACCCCTACATTTGCACGTTCCCACGAGGGGTAGTGGTGTCCCAATTCCTTTTTGCGTGTAGGGGTAGGGGGCATAACGAGGAGTAGTGGGTATGAAAATAGCCCTTCGGAGCGAGGGATTTCAGATGCTGCCTTGCCAGCGAGGGGTAGACGTCGCCATGGCTACCACCGAGCAAGAGACGGGGAAAAAAGTTCATACATAGCTAATGTTACCGTCGTCAGGTTGCTTGTTAGCTAGCTCGCACTATCTGGCATCTGTCATCTGTCCTGTTCTGCAAAATTGTCGGACTTTTCACATTACGATAACACGCCAGCTAGCATAACTATGCTGCCTCGTAATGTTAGCTGGCTAGCTAGCAGAAGTCCCCTGTCGTCTGTCGTTCACCAAACAAAGCATGATGAAGGTGGCAAACACGGTCGGTAGGATGAATGAGACTCCATTGTAGATGGCTCACAGCTTCCTGTTTAAAATAGTTACGTATGCGTGAATGTAACTGACGCAGTGATGCAATGAGTGGTGTCCCAATTCAAAGAGAAAGATTTCAACCCCTACCCCTCGTTGCTTCATTTTAAGGGTCAAGGGGTAGTGGACAAGGGGGGGTATTGGGATTGGGCCTTAGTCTGTGGCAGGACTGCGGTCCGCCATTTCGTGACTCTTGTCCTACACGCTTGGCACATGAGAAGTTTCAGTTGGTTGCAATCTGCAACTGCAATTTCCCTGAAGCCAGCCACATTGAGGTGCTGGTCAAATAATGTCTTAAACATAAGTTTTCTGCTTATTAAAGAAAAGTGTCTAATTCAACGTGATAGCTTTGCAGTTGGGTGGTAATTATTTCTAGCTTTATGCAAAGGGAACAAATGAGCGGCTTTCTGGGTGTTGGGATTTATACAAAGTCAACTGGTTGGGTTAAAAATATTTGTTGTGTAATTTGCAGTTACAGGGGGCAGAAACAAAGTGTCTCCTCCAGTAGTTTCCCTGGGGTCATGGGCTTAAGGTGCTTCAGCAACTGCACTACAAGATAAAAGTTGCAGGGTGCAGAATTACATTAAGTGCAGATCCTTTCTTAAAGGTAGCAGCTGATAATTTTATAGTTTCATTGAATTAATTTTCAACTGTTATAGCTGATTATGATTCTTAAAGGAAAATGATTATTGCCACTCATTTCTGTTTGAGGGATCTTAAACCTAGAGCTCCTCTATTCTGTTTCCGCCTGCTTGCTCTAACCACCAATTAAACCATTAGACTAAGAGCGGAAAATTAGGAATTGTCCGCATCAGCTGTAATGATTCCTAATTGCTGGCTAGCATTAAGAATTTGCCTCCTGATCAACTCTGCACAGCCCAAACCCTCTCTGTCTCTCCCTCCTCCTGTCCCTCCTCCTCTCAGTCTCCATCCAGCCTTACAGATCTAATTTGGTAGCCTCAGACTTTCTCATGACTTTATTAAAGGACTTTTCACATCTCCACTTTTCTTTTACTCTGAGTGGTTCCACTGCACAGGCACAGGCTGGGGCCGCCGAAAATTAGATGACTTGATATCACATCAAAACCAATGAATGTGGACCCTGAATTGCAGCGGTCTGCTCCCCTCGACTCATCTCAGCTGTTGTCGTTCATCAAGCCTCTAAATAAGCAGCGGGAAGACATAATAGGAGCTGAGATGTCACTCACTGGTCGAGCCTTCTAAAGGATGTGCTGTCCTTCAAACTCTTTGGTTTTATAAACATTTAGATGAAAGGCAAGTGAGTGATGGCCAGTGGGGAGCTGTTCGAACAATCTTTCATTTTACTGCATATCAAGCTTCCAATTATCCGTGGAGTGAGGAAATAATATGATTTTGGTACAGTTTAATTTCAATATTTGGATACATTTGTAGTGCGCCTCAAGGCTTTTTGTCAGGTTCAGAGGGAGGTTATGAGAGTAAGGAATGTCGTTTTATGAATAGAGTTCCAATTAATGGAAACCTTGAAAAAGATGAGTAATTTAACTTAAATTCTAATTTTTTAAATGTTTTATTTTGTTGTACAACGGACTGTACAAACCTTTTGAGATAATGGGGATGGAAGGTCCACTTGTAGCAGTGGTTTCCAACCTTTTTCCTTAAGAGACCCCCTCTCTAGCATTGAGTAAATTGATGAATGAATTGATATAATTAGATATTTCCCAAAATTGGGTCGATAAACTGTACAATTAATCAAAAACATTGAATGAGATAACAGCCAGATTTTTGTGTAAGAAAAATAATATAAAAAAGTTCAACATGAGTCACCTCGCTACAGTCTGTGAGTCAGATCCACCCCTCACTAGTGATGGCCAAATGAAGCCTCATGAAGCATTGTCTTTATTTTCTGAGCCCACTAGATGGCGCTCATGGTTTAAAGAGAGTGGCTCAAAGAACGGCAATTCAGTGTGCTTTCAACCTTTTGTTGAACAAAAAGTGCCATCTAGTGGGCTCAGAAAATAAAGAAAATGCTTCATGAGGCTTCATTTGGCCATCACTACCCCTCAGTCCTCTACAGCTCCACCCTCTCGTCCAAATATGATCACTTCTAGTGACGGCTGAAATGTCAACACTTGAGGCTTTAAAACGGTGGTCCACAAACCAAAGGGTGACGTCACCTAAGGTACGTGCATTATTTATAGTTTATGGTTCAGGTCCTCACCATGCCCATCCTCTGAGGTTTTCACTTGTATCTTTAAGGAGCAGTGTGTAGAACTCATAGGATTTAGTCTCATCTAGCATTCCACATACAATTCCTTCAGTGTTTATTGTTCAGGAGGTTTTTACTGTGAGCTGAATTATTAGAATTGTGCCTGTCCACAACCTGCTATTGTGAGCACAGCTTATTTCTGATCCAGACATTCAGGAGGTTTTTAGTGGGAGCCAAATTATCCGCAGAGGTCTCTTCCTCTCCAAAACAAACAGACCACGTGATTAAAATTGGTAAAAACATCGTACAAAGCAGTTTCACATTAAAGAAACAATGTGTTTCTTTGCAGAGATCCAAGAGAGGGTAGAGGGTCTCGGTGTTAACATAATGATTTTCTACCATTTATGAGGCGCTGAATACTTTTGGGACCTAGTGCAGTGTGCACTGCCAACAACTGCAACTGAACTTTCTCGTACAATAAACAACGATGTCTTCTCAAACCATCCCCAGTTATAAACCTGAGGACGGAATAATAAACTGCATCAAGAGGTTTAACAGCAAAGGTAGAAGTGTGCTGTAAATTATATCGCCACGCTCAATAACTGATAAAAGGTTGCCTGAACAATTTGCTTTCTAGAATTCTGAGTCATTCATGCTTTATTTATTCATTTATTTTAACGGGCAGTTTTGCTTTTAAAGACTTAGTCAATTCATTGATGTGTTTTTTAAAATACAACTTGTCATCGAGCCAGAAGCCAAGGTTTTTATGAGAGGATACTCTTTGAATTAGCAATTAGTGTTCCATTAAAGGTAGGATCTGGGGGATTTTCAAACAAAACAAAATATAGACATATACAAATGAAATCCTGCTTAATCATCACCTATGGGCTTCTACTCATGTGTGGTGGTGACTCTGTTTGCAGAGCTCCTGCCCTTTAACTGTATTTTTATTGTTTTTGTGAGCTTGGACTGCTTCTGGGCGGAGATTTCCCCAGCCAATGAGAGAGCGCAGGTGCCGTGCCCGAGCGTGCCCGAGCGTGTCCGAGCGTGCACCAGCGCGAGCCTTGCCTGAACCTCTTCTGTGAAGCCTTTTTCCGTACCTCCGGGCTCCGTACACCCGGGAGAGTTGAGCCTGATAGGAGGGGCCAAATTTGAATGTGTGTTTACAAACAGCAACTGGAAAATCCTCCAGACCCTACCTTTAAAGCAAGTAATATTCACTTCAGTTGATCTGTTTCTAAGGTTTTCTAGAGAATAGCATGCATTTGGTTTTATCGACATCTATTGCACGTATGTCCATCCTGGAAGAGGGATCCATCCTCAGTTGCTCTTCCTGAGGTTTCCACCGTTTTTTTTTCCCCCCCGTTAAAGGGTTTTTTTGGGGGAGTTTTTCCTTATCAGCTGTGAGGGTCCTAAGGACAGAGGGATGTCGTATGCTGTAAAGCCCTGTGAGGCAAATTGTGATTTGTGATACTGGGCTTTATAAATAAAATTGATTGATTGATCTGAGTTTAACAGTAATTTTAGATCAATTAACGCTTGCTGTACAGCACAGATCTCAAGAGGTAAGTTACTAACTGCCTGGGTGCTGTTGCATATAAAATGGCATCGTCCGCATACAGATGAATTGCACTGTTTCTAAGTTTAACACCCAGATTGTTTATGAAAATTGTAAATAAAAGTGGTCCTACAATAGAGCCCTGTGGCACGCCTTTATAAACACTCATAAAGCTGCACTGATAGCAATCAGCCACAACAGCTTGTGTTCTAATGCTGAGATCATCTAAAAACCATTAACATGATGTTTTTTTTATCAAATCCAATAGATTTAAGTTGTTTCATAGAATTTGATGATAAACTCTCCTACTCCCGACTTTTGAGTTTACAAAGTGGTAAATTGACCATCTTCCTGCCCTGATAAGTAACAAATCTAGTCACGTTATCATTTCACAAAAAGTACAACTAATATTTGTAAAAATAAGCGTAAAATGCATAAAGTTGGTGGAGCAGAGAAACGACTGGATAGTGACTGCGCCTCTGAGAATATTTTCCCCGCATACATAGACTTCACATGATAAAATTAAATATGGTAAGTATGATTAAATATGATGTTGCTGATATGTATGACTTCAGACTCATAAGCAAAACAATTACATAATGCCTGTGTTACACGACCAGGCATGTTGGATTTTATCCAATGATTGACGATGTTGTGACACAATTTTTATGACATTTATATGGCCAAAAGTATGTGGACACTTGAACATTGCACCCACGTGTCAATACGTCATTTCAAAACCATGGCCTATGTGCTGCTGACTGAGGCCACAGTCCTCAACTATACAGGGAGAAAGCCTAAAGTAAGTCCTCAAAAAACTGAAGACTCTTTTTCTTTCTAGCTGCTGCTCCTGGCTCAGTGCCCCACAGAGTTGCTCCTCACATTTAGAAATGAACTCTGTGTGTGTGTGTGTGTGTGTGTGTGTGTGTGTGTGTGTGTGTGAGTAGTGAAGTATAGCAATAGTATGAAGCAGGCAGGTGAGAGGGAGACATCCACAGGGAATAGAAATTGAAATTGAAATAGCTTTAGTGAAATTGCTCATTTTGGTACATTATCACGTTTCTGTGCTGACTGAGCTGGGTGAGAATTTCTCATATTATTTATCTGTTATTCGCAGGTGTTCTTTCCAACTTTTTAAATTAATTTGGATTATGTTGAGAAGTTGAAAAGTCTATCTGCTTACATGTAGGATATTGTACAGTTCCGTTTGTGGCCACGCAACTTGGTTATTGTTGAATTGGGCAGTTTGGTGTTGGTGGAGTGGGGAACAAGTTGGGGTGACGTCCCACGTGAAAGAAGGTCCTCATGGGTCCTCTGGGTACCCAGGGACCATGACCCAATTCAGGAGTTAAGTCGGGCTGTGTCCAGTTTGTTTTCAGTATAATTTAGTGCATTAAAACACAATGTGTCAAAAAGTCTAATAAAGTTTTTGGATTCATATAAAGTGTTAACTGTGAAGTGTATTGCATTTATTTTATCTGTGTAATGAAGCTGAAGGTTCAGTCAGGTAGTCGGTATTTTTCATGCTCAGGCTGTAAGTTTTCTTTCTCACCTTGCTATTCACTCCTTTCACACATGCTCACTCACTATCCCTAGGTGTCATTGCCTGGGGCTGTCAATTGAGTCATCAGCTGTTTTTCAGCTGATTCACGATCAACCGACAGCACGGCGACACACCTTCTCTGTCAGCCTATCATCTTACTGCTCCTCATTTTGAATACGGTTCTTCCTCCGCCGTAGTTCTTTCTGCCACCCCATCACCACCCAGCGTTTACAGATTCATCGGCCGCATACGCCTCAGCAGTCAGCAGCCTCAGAGTCATCAGCCACCACCACCACCACCAGTGTCTGGACTCCATGGGGGGATTTATCCTGCTGCCGCTCATATGTCCCTCGATCACAAAATATCTCCCTCTGGTGACCAATCACCAAAGACTGATTGAAATGTCTAATGTCTTACCTATTTTACATGACGTAGTTGCACTTGAGAGGGGTAAAGATTATGTATGAGTCTTGGAGAGATGGATGTCTTTACATTGTGTCTAAAACTTTCTCCCGGATTTGCTTTTTTTGCTTCCTACTTGCATGAACACCTTTTGATGTCAGGTAGCAATTTGACTGATCAACCGCCATGCAGGTCCCCAAGCCTAATCACCTGACTCACCTGTATATCGTCACCCAGGGAGCTTGGTTGCTGTGACACCTCTTTAAGCTACCCTCCTCCATTGGTGACTAGGTCACAAGGTTCATCTTTCAATTTACAACATAATGAAATATAAGTTGTGTAGCCCCTTCACTCTACACACATATAGAAAATGTATACAAAGAGTTAAAGTAGAATGGAATAAATAAAATATAAAGCCAGCAAGACTTTGGTTTAGTGGGAAGGGTAGAGCAGAGGGTAGTGGTATGATAATGTGCAAACCCAACATTTCATTTGTTCATGGTGAAGTGTGGAGGATGAGGAGTCTCACAGCCTGAGGAAAGAAGCTGCTCTGGAGTCTGATGGTACAACAATGAATATTTCTGTATGGCTGTGCAGATGGCAGCAGGGGGAACAGGCTTGTTTGCTCTGATCAAGACAAAAGTAAAAATGTAGCGTGTCCATTTAAACTCAGTAACTGTGATTGTGTCATTCATTTGAACAATTAATTAATATCCAACTAGTCCATACCCATTGAGTGCACAGTTGCCCACGTACAGTTTCACATGGTGTGTGTTTGGGATACAGGTCATAGGAAATTGCAGATTAAATAGTCAGCTGAGCCCATTAAGAAGAGCAATGTATTCAGACAGAGTTTTTGAAAAACGTGGGACAGACAGAATGACACACTGACAGTTTCCGTGATTATGTACAGCATACCATACCATGACTTAGTCATACAGTCATTCTGTTTGATGGGGTCAATAATGGAGGGGTCCCCTCAGATTATGTGTGGTCATATGCCTACAAAGTTGCGTGGTGATGGGTGAAACCCTTGAGATGTTATACACCTTTATGTGATGAGCCACGCCCTCCGCAATATTCATTGCCTTATAGAAGCTCAGTTTTAGTAAGTTTTCCAACTTTTGCCAAGAGGGAACTTTAGATATTGGTCCCTAGATTATGTTCACCCAGTTTCATGCAGATCGCTCAAACTTCCTAGGAAGAGATCCATTTGAAGTGTTTTTCAAAAAATTCAAAATGGCGGAAAATCTATATAAGCGGAAGTTATGGGTTCTTGAGGCAAATGTGTTCCTCATGAGGAGAGGCATCTCTGTGCAAAGTTTCATGTCTCTACGACATACGGGGCATGAGATATGCCCATTCAAAGTTTGACATTTCAATGGGCTGCTATAGCGCCCCCCTTTGGCCAATTGATGTAATTGGCCAAAAGGCTTCATTGGCATCCTCCCATGACCCTCTACCACTGTGCCAAATTTCACATGGATTGACCAAGTCAGTGAGGAGAAAAACGTGGAACAGACACACACACAGAGTTTTCATTATTATAGTGTAAGATAAATAAATGTTTTTCCATTTAAAGACACGTATAACTTAAGAAGTCTTATTTCTCCTTAATGTAGAGGGATTCATGCAAGTTGTTGAAAGTAAACTTTTACTGGACACCTTAATTGTTTGATAAAAAGGCTTGTAATAAAAACAGCATTTGGTCAATTCAAAGAAAAATATAGTTTGTCCTGTGTCTAACTCCCCCACCCCTGCAGGGTATGATGTGCATGTGATTGTGACTCATGATGTCTTGAGTTCTCTCAGGTCTCTCTGGTCCAGCCTTATTGAGGGAAAACCAATAACAAGGGGGCAGGAATCTTTTTCTGTCCCCCTGCTGGCCTCAACAGCAGCAGTTTGTGGTTGTGACTAACACGATTTAGAGTTTTGCCTTTGTTTGTTGTTGGTTTTGACGAGTCCGGTAGTCCTGTTTTGGGTGTTTTATTACCGTTTGGTTTAGTTCTCATGATGGCTTAGGTGGGAGGGGGAAGCCAAGATCCTACAATCCATTGTGGGTTAGTTTGGGTAATGCAAAAAGAAAAAACCTTCCATTAAAACCTTTCAAGATTCCAACCTTAGATTAAGTTGCTTACTTAAAACCTTTATTCCTTTTGAAAGTGGCTTTGAAATTAGAGGTCAAAACAAACAAAAAAAAGTTTCACAATTTCAGATTCCATAATCTATTTTGAAATAATAGCAATGACCTGAAGAAACAGCATTTATTCACACAGTGTGAAGACGAGGCGGGAGCAAGGAGGGAGGGAGAGCTGTGGAATTGTGAGGACAAAAAAGAGATGCCTTCCTTTCTATGACCATAAAAGACAGTACAGTGCCGTTGGTATTTCAAACATGCACAGCAAGGTGGCTGGCACAGTGCAGCTAAATGAATGCTGTGGGCAAAATATGAAAGGCTTGAACACAGCCACATTTAGTTCTGCCATGCCAAAACAAAATCAGAATCCTTTCAGATGGTGTCAGAATGTCAGACACAGTTTCTTTTTTTTTTTTTTTTTGAGAATTACATTTTCACATCAAACCCCAATGTTTTTCATCTATGTTACTACCTCTCAATGCTTGCATCTGTTGCATTGATAAGACACACATTTGCACAGATATATCCATGTCTAGATTGTGCGATTTTAAACTTCCTTTGTCTGTTTTTGCTTCTTGCTTGCTATAATGGAATTTTATTGCACATACTTGTTTCTAATGTTTCCAAATGGCTTGCAAATGGCTTGTAGTTACAGCCAGAGTGATTATAATAAATCTGTCTACTGTTGCTGATGTAACTATGATTGACTGCAGGGACAGTTAAAGGCCATGGATCAAACAGGTAAGACGTGACCTTTGTGAAGATCTACACATCCAGTCAGCAGTTAGTCAGAGTCATTAATTAGAGTGACCTGCCTTTATTTATCAAACTCAACCACATCTCTTGGTGTTCTTTAAAAAGTACTGTCACTGCATGTAATCATGCTGTAAATCAGTGCGCATCTTTTCATCATTTTGCAGTGTAGTCTGATTGAGCTGATAACACTATCAGCCACAGCATGTGTGTTGTTGGAGAAGGCCAGAATATATTTCTTCTGGGTTTTTTGGTGCAACCAGCAGCTCTATAGGTCGCTGTCAGCTGGTAGTGATGGCCAAATGAAGCCTCATGAAGCATTTTCTTTATTTTATGAGCCCACTAGATGGCGCTTTTTGTTCAACAAAAGGTTGAAAGCACACTGAATTGCCATTCTTTGAGCCTCTCTCTTTAAAGCAAGAGCGCCATCTAGTGGGCTCAGAAAATAAAGAAAATGCTTCATGAGGCTTCATTTGGCCATCACTATCAGCTGGTGGGTCAACCAAAATGTCCCCTCCCTTTAGTGGCCACAGTTTTTGCCCCTGGAGGCAAAAATTCTGCATGGAGGTCAAGTGTGTATGGCCCTGGTAACACCTGGTACTGACATGTGTCCTGGGTAATCAGATCAAAAGTAGAAAGCTCTAAGTACAGGTGTGAATGCATCTAATTTGTCCTAAATGTCTTTTGAGATCTGATCGCTCAGACCACACTCAGAGGCGGTCTAGGCCACATTCTCTCAGCAGTTTGTACTCGGGCTGCACCTTTAAGGCCACAATGATAATCATGCATATGTTGCCATCACTGGATTCCACAGCTGAATTGTTCATTTGTGCATCTTTAAACTGGGCACGTGAAGGCTTTACCATAAGTTTAGCACTCCAAAAATGGCAGCAAAAAACCTCCTGTTTATTTTTGTGAGCTGAAACCATTTCCCTCAGCGGAAGCTTTTAATTACTTTTATTTCACAGATAAGAAACAATAAATTGTGAAGACAATAAAGCCTCCACAAGAAAGCATTTTAAATCTTGTGTGTTATTTATCCTGGCTTCATATGAGCAGAGAAAATCTCTGCTAGCTGCTAGGCTAATTTACGCAATGTAAAGTGTCATAGGCATATGTTACTGGAGACACAAGTTTGCAAGATAAGGCCCGTTTCCACCGCAGGAACTAAATTTACGGGGCCGGGGCCGTTGGTGCGTGTCTCCACTGCAGGAACCACCCCCGAAGGACAGAGTTCCGGAACTTTTACAGGGGCTAAACAAGTCCCTTCCTCGGAGTAGGTACTCAGAACGACCCTGAAAAACTCCCGGCTGGGGCTTGGGGATTACTTGGTGCTGATTGGATATACTCAAGGGCTGTGACGTCAACAGAAAGCAACAAAATAGCTGGCATTTTTAAAACTCCGCAGACGAGGATTAGCTCGTTCATAGCTTCCACCGCCATGTAAACAAACTCAAGAACCGGTCCATGAAAAACATATTTTTTCCGGCGGATATCTTAGTTACAACATGATTGAGCTAGCAAAGCAGTTTTGTGTTGCTATGTGTGGTATTTATTCAGTTTTGGGAAATCACGATGTCTAGAAAGCATCAGCTGACAGGGACAGCTAACAGCAGCAGCAAAGCTAACATCAGGACGTCATCTGTTAAAAGCCTCCTGTTGTCGGAAACAACATGAAACTACTCCAGTTAGCTCAATCATGTTGTAACTAAGACATCCGCTGGAAAAAATATTTTTTTCACGGGCCATTTAGTGAATTAAGTGAGATATTACAGACACCGCTATCGGCTAACAGCTAACAGTGTCCCTACGTCACTACGCCGCCCCGGTCAAAATGGTCGCGCAACGATTACATCACATCCAGAGCCCGGTAACTTTACAGGAACCTTCCTCCTACTCCGCTCTCTCAGTGGAGACACGGCAGTTGAGAGGGCCGAGCGAGAGGATGTTCCTGTAGTAGTTCCTGCCCTCCAAATAGTACCAGGAACTTCTTCAGTGGAAACGGGCCTATAACTTTCCAAGCAAAGGACAACCAAGTCCAGTTGGAACCCCCTCCTCTATGCCGGGCTCATCCACAACGGAAAACCACCAGGTAACAAGCAGTACAAGATAGCAACTCTTCCCTCCATTCATGGACTGGTAATGTAGCAAGTGACATCACTTGAGGACATTTGTCAGAAGTCAGAGACCTGGAAACTAAGCATGATGTGTTAAATACGTGGAGTTCTCCTTTAATTCAGCAAGCTTTGCTAATTTACCAGTGTGGGCTGAAAATGATGTACATGGCTAGTCAGACGCTAACAATTGTTCACGGAGAATCCTTGTCCTGTACACACAAAATGACTAGAAGTCAATGGCAGACTGAATAATGGAGGAGAAAGGAAATGGCCATTAAGTCTGAATATTAAGTAAAGTTGTCAAAGAAAAAGACTGCTGAAAAGGAGTGTTGTGGTGGCTAATGTGCCATGTAACTATTCATTCATCCACTTCTTCCAACTGTCTCTCTTTACTGTGAGCCCCTGTCACCGTACCCCCTCTGTTCTCCCATTCTTCTTCCTCCCTCCAACACTCCTTCTATGCACTCTGCCAATAACTAAGTACTCCCCTATTCCTGGCAGGTTGCCTGATGGTACAAGACTTTGATCTACTGCCACCTTTAAACAAATTCTCCATTTCCTGGTGGAGCTGAAGGGATCGGATGAGTCTGGGGAGCAGAGGCGCCCACAGAGGGAGACAGAGAGGGGGCGAGACAAATAGGCACCGAAGGAAAGATTGAAAGGGAAGAGGTGGAGCCCCCCCCCATCCACTTTAACCACCTCCCCTTCCTCTTCCCCCTCAGTTTCTCAGGGAGCATCAAGCCACAGTGTGGCAACATTTTAGGGTTGGCTGCTTATCGGAAAGCTGTCTGCCCACGTTGATACAGCACTTCCTTAACTTCTACCACACACTGGATGAGAAAGTAGCTGACTGCAGCTTCCCCCATACGCTAACAATCAGCGGCCTGAACAACAAGTTTGTACTGGCACCAAACAGAGCCTAAAGTCCATTACTCACAAAGTAATGACGTGTGGGAGTTGAAAATGCACTGGTAGGGGTGTTGGTACACTGATTAGTAACTGACATGAACACACGCAGCAGAAAGAACAACTAATACATCCCACATTTAAGAACATGGGCAAACATAAGGTTTAGTTTTTATTTTTAGAAACAGTATAGGGACACTTGAGGCAGACAGATCTGTTGGATTTTTCATTCAACTTCCCATTATTTCATATGACTCATACCGCCTGTAGTATCAACGGTCTTTGAGGTCAGAAAAGTAGCTGAGTAACTTGTGATGACATTCAAGGCCTCATTTATCTACTCTTTCAAAAACAGTTCAGGGTGAAGAACAAAAACTTCGAAGACATCTCAACACTGATATTAACTGACCCTTAGCAGAATGTGAAGATATTATGTTTTCCTTTGGTTAAAAATTCAACTTTAACCATGATTTTATCAGCATGTGATGTATTATATTAGCATACATGCTGATACGTCTTTGCCTTTGAATTTTAAATGGGAAAATGGGTAAAGAGTGAATGTACAAAACTAGAAACAGAACAGATTTGAGATTAAGTTAGATACAGGCCCCCAGGAAGTGCGCCAGGCTTTGAAGACAATTTAATAGTGGTGAAACAGTGGAATTATGATGGTTACGTGATGCGATGTGGCCCAAAAAGACTTTTCCCTATGGTGAAAGATGCATCTGTAAATCAGTGGATACATTTTTTAGAGCTCATAACCTAAGCAAAATGACTTGTTCCACTACACTACGGACCGCTTTACTGTTAGTAAATAGAATGATGTTCTTTGGTGGGGAGGACTTAGCTGAAGACCAAACAATTGGCGGGTCAATGTCCATGTTGGTCCGACAGCCCATTGGTTCGACATCCCATTAGTCCGACTGTCCGTGGTGCTGAACGGCTCGCGGTGGGCGTATGGTGCGCCGTGACCAGCTCTGGGTCAGCTGGGAAAGGCTTGAGGCGGAGCAGGCTCACAGCTTATGTGTTTGTCACTTTCTTTTTCATTTTAACCCACACCATGATCTTTTCCTGACCCTAACCAAGTGGTTTTTGTGCCTAAACCTAACCAGACCTTAACCACAGGGCATCATGATGATTTCGGAACGGACTTCG
>NC_065516.1:34994393-35018071 GCF_006386435.1 Epinephelus moara | reverse complement strand
CCACTAGATGGCGCTTTTTGTTTAACAAAAGGTTGAAAGCACACTGAATCGGCATTTTTTTAGCCTCTCCCTTTAAACCATGAGCGCCATCTAGTTGGCTCGGAAAATAAAGAAAATGCTTCATGAAGCTTCATTTGGCCATCACTAGGTAACAGGTTCGTTCTGGCACTGAGCTTAGGTATGGTGTGGGTTTTCAAAAATGGACCTGTGCAGGACTCTGACATATGTCACATCACATGGCATTTTTGCCTAAACCTAAGGAAGTAATCCTAAAAATGAAGTCTTTAGTGCTTTTGTTGAAAGGACTTTATGTAATGAGCCCAAGTCTTTACATTTCCAGTGAAAAGAAAAAGTGTATTTTGAAAAGACACATTGCATGTAACAAGTGTAAATTGACACGCTGTCCTTGAATATCCGGAGGGAACCTAGTGCGTCATATTTTGATGTGTACTGACCAAGCTTCAATATTTGACGAGTTGGGGTGAGAACGTGTCGGCTTTACAGCATAATGGCCATCATTATGCAATGAACCAGCAATACAGTGTAGGAACTATAGACAAGATTATCCACTTAACACCATAAGGCTCTAGAGCTGAGTGATAATCCAAAAATGCACAATCTCCTGCCAATCAGATGTCCACTTACATCGTATGGAGGAGAATATTGCTCATGTGACTCTGTGACCATGAATGAAATATCCACCTGCGGATCCCAACATTTCAGCTGCCAGGTTCTGAGGCCACTGCTGCCATTCGTCCAGTAGAGCATTAAAAAGAGCCCGAGCTTGTGCTCAGTTTCTCCACTTCTGTATTATGTTTGTAACAATGGGAGATCCAATTTCCATCAGTCATTTGCCACTGGAGCCAAATCCATTTGGTGTGTCCTTTGGTCTCTGTGCCATCTAAAGGTGAAAGCTTTCCCAAATAGAAATAATAGATGGTGTGACCTCGGCTTCCTTCTCCTATTTGGTCTGAGGTGAGAGGAGAGCTGCCATAGCTTCCTGCCTGTGATGTATTTGGCTGCAAAGGAGAGGGGAGAGGGATTTTATGTCTCTCACAAGACAGATATACCCTGATGGGGCACTGTACTCTTCATATTTTATTGAAGCCATCATCTTTGAGTTGAGTAAACATATTAGAGTCTACATTATTAATTCCAATTTCTCTTGGATTCTGTTTGTTCACTCCCAACCCTGTATAACTGAGGTCAAATCCTTCTATAGCAAACACTGCCGCCATACTCCCTCATGCTGAGAGAGAGGAGCACGGGGTGGAAGGAGGTAATATCCAAACTGTTTCTAGAAAAGGAGATACAGACCGAGTGTGTCTGTGTGGAAGAGCTTGTATGTGTGAACAGTTGTGGGGTTTTGAAGCTCTTAAAATCCCAACACAAGCGCTGATTTTTTGCGTGTTTACCATGAAAAGCCAATGCATTGACTGTTCACCAGCCCACACACCAATCATGTGAAGAGTGTAGCTGTTCTGTGGTTGTGTGAGAGCGATGGCACCTTATGGGAGGTATTTAATTAACTGGTCAGTTTTAGGAGGCCTCCAACAGTCAGGGACGAACTGGTCAGAAGTTACCTTCCTGCACCTGAACCAGACATTTGGTGTCACCGACCCAAGGGCAATTCTTGTTGTTGTAATTCTAACTACTGTTTGAATATGTAGAAAACTAACACTTTAACAGATGTGTTTAGTAACAAAATCTATCCTGTCACCAGTTTCATTTGTTGTAATGCCACTCATGTTGTGTACTGACTTGAATACATTTGTGGTGTGTGGCTGAACATTGGTATTCATACTGGAAACTTGAATTATCCAATGGCCAAAAACTATTTGGAAGCCCAACATGGAAGTGATACAACTAGTGATGGGCAAATGAAGCCTCATGAAGCATTTTCTTTATTTTCTGAGCCCACTAGATGGCGCTCATGGTTTAAAGAGAGAGGCTCAAAGAATGGCAATTCAGTATGCTTTCAACCTTTTGTTGAACAAAAAGCGCCATCTAGTGGGCTCATAAAATAAAGTAAGTGCTTCATGAAGCTTCATTTGGCCATCACTAGATACAACCCTAAGAGTTTTAGGTATTGAAGTTATCAGTTGTGATGCAAGAGCTGGGGATAAAATCAAACACCTCAAACAAAGAGAGGCATACTGGATCAGGCACCCTGGTCCAATGAGGACTTTGACCTCTCACCTTTTTTATAGTAATTTTCTTGATGTGTTGTTTGATTACACTGGTATTATGTGACTGACCACTGTTGACTTAAATTTTAAATATCTTAATGTTGGTTTCCTGGTATTTATTTCTATAGTTACACAATCTCAGCTTGTGAGAGGACCTTTGTTTCATTTCCCGCTTACTATGTTATGCCCCTAGACACCTAATGAAGGTTGCATACTCTCACCTGCACTTACCTGTTCTGGAAATACTATACAGTATAAATGGCTCAAACCTTAAGCTGCCACTGTCCTCCAACAAAAANTCCCGTTGGTCAGTGTTGACTTATTCAAGTAACACTGGCGGTCCCGGAGAGTGAGTGACCTGACATGGTGCGTTGGTAAATTCAGTCTGACGCTCTACACTAAAATGAGAGCCCTGTTGGTGGAAGAAACGCAGCGTTATATTTCTACATGAATGAACCAACGGTTAAGAGCTCGGCGCTCTGCTGCTCCGTCTCCACAGACAGAGTGTCCAGAGTGTGCTCTGCCACTCTGAGAGTGCGCTGCTCTGGATAACCCAACGCTACATTCAGACAGCGCTCCAAATGTACGAACGGTCCAGTTTGTGGCAGTCTGCACCACTCGAATCATCTTCTTCTATTGTCTAAAAAAGTCAACAGAACTTCCTGGCTAGCACTAGCATAACTGTTTTGCATCCAGCTAAGCCCCGCCCACCAAAAAAATGTCACACTGTTTACTCACAGTAAAAGGGTCTATATTTTTCAAACCATCTTGAGTGCTTGGACCTGGAATATTTATGGCTTTTTTGGCAATAAGTTTTCCTCTCTTTTTTCAATAACCAATACAGTTGGACATGAAGGGGATTTAATGTTTTTGTTGCCTTTTTTGTTATATGAGTTATTATTATCATTATTTTGCATATAGCACTTTGACATTTGGCCATTTTCATGCGTATGGCGTTTTATTTTTATGTTTCCTCCACAATTCTTTTATAAGGACAATGGTGTCTGATCAAGAGGTCGCATTAAGAGCTTCAAAAGGAGAGGTGAGTAAATATGCAAAATAAATACAGTCATTGTTAATAATCAGCAGTTAATCATATAAGAAGAAGAAACTTCCTCTGAAAATGTATTTCTAATAAAAACTTAGGATGCATCATGTGTGTCTCTGTGAGGTGCTGATTCATCCCGTGGTATTTTCTGTGCCTGTATGACTGTGTCCCGTGACGGTGTAGATAATCCCTCCCCACCTCCTCTGTTCTTTCTAAAAGGTCTCTACACCAGTTCTCTGTTGTGAGCCCCAAATGAATCACTCACAATTAATTACTCTGAGTGGGTCCCTCTGAGAGTCTGCAGTCCTCTGCCACCGCCTGCCAGGCCTTGTCTAACTGCGGTGGGTCTAATGTCTCACAGTGAGGCCGGATCTACCATGTCCTACTCAGAGGGGGGTGGTGTTTGTCCCGGTCAGCTGGGACACTGCCGCCTCCTCCCTCCCCCTGCTGTTCTGCTGCCAGATCTGTCTGTTAAGATGAGATAACAGATGATAGCGTGGCTGATGCACCAGCCAACGCCTGCTGGGAACGGCTGCTGTTTGGTGGACAGATACAAACGGCCTCTGATTTTCATTTTCATCATGGTTTCTTATTCTTATTACAGCAGAGGTGTCCTTACAACAAAGTCCACACAGACACAGGCACAGAGAAACACACAGTTACTGGTGTGTAGTTATGCAGAGCTGTGTGGTTCATGTACTATAGTTACTGTATAATGATTTTTTTTTTCAACCTAACACTCATTAGCTTTGGCTAATTTTCTGTAAAGAACATGTTAAAGACAGATACTGACGACACATTACACATGTGGTGTATGGGTCTGGACAAGCTGCATTTCCAAGCTCACACTCTACCCCAAACGGGGGGATGGTGGTGTCACACAACAAATAAATCGGTCTGTGTGCATGGCTGCTTATCATAATCGATCAGTATGGCAAAGAGAGTCTCCGCTCAGAGGGCCTTAGTATTCATTTCAAAAGACAGAGAAGCTAGTGCGGAGGAATCTTTGGAAGATTAATTCTCTGGGTCTCTGTCGCAGAGTATGTGTCAAATGCTACGGTAGTGATATATGGCATACTTGACAACCAGCGTGAGGCTTGTTACTCTTTTCAAAAGTAAAAATATCACTTGCTTGTTACTCCCCACCAACTCGTGACACTACTCATATTACTTTTCCATCACACCCCATAAAATTGTTAATGGTGTATCTCCCATAAATTCAGATGTGTGCCGCTGTATGAAAGTAATCGCAGGTAAGTGTAGCTAAGGCTAGAACACTTGCAAATGATTTTTTTTTTTTTCTTACCTGGAGGTCTTCAGTTGCCTGTGGTCCGTATTTTCCCAAGACTCTACCTAAAAGACAGAGTGTCACTCATGGAGCAACATTTCATCCACCACATATCCAACCACAATCTTCATCACTTCTTTTCAACCTGCAGCTGTCCACGAGTAAAATCCACTTTTGGTTGTTAAACCAGTGCAGGGCTACAGCCGGCGTCCGCGGCTGAGGAGGGCTCACCTTTGGTGGGGTGTATTTCCTGGAGTTTCACGTTGAGGTGCTGTTGGTAGTGATGGCCAAATGAAGCCTCATGAAGCATTTACTTTATTTTCTGAGCCCACTAGATGGCGCTTTTTGTTCAACAAAAGGTTGAAAGCACACTGAATTGCCATTCTTTGAGCCTCTCTCTTTAAACCATGAGCGCCATCTAGTGGGCTCAGAAAATAAAGAAAATGCTTCATGAGGCTTCATTTGGCCGTCACTAGCTGTCGGTCGTAGTAGGTGTTTCAGACTGAAGGTTTGAGGACGTGTTTTTTCGTAGCGTTAACAGTTTTACTATGACTGCAGCAAGTGTTCTTGTCGTCTTTCCTACCGACAAAGTCAAAGTTGGGAGTTCTTCCAGACACTAAGGTCAGTGTTTCCATCTTCCAAATTAGCCTGCTGCTTTGTGGCGTGCCTGAGCAATGCGACAACTATGAAAATGAGTCCGCTGTGACGTTGCATTTCAAGTAAGCATTGGCGTGATAACAAAAGTAACGTTGTATCAAATTCTTTGGTTTTTGAGTAACTGTAATATTATTACTGAAATTTTATAAGTAATTAGTTACACTACTCCTAACTGAAAAAAGTAATATTAACACTGGTAACAACTGTATTAATTTTAAAGGGGAACTAATGTTTTTTTCCACCTGGGTCCTATTTTCTGATCTACTTTTGTCTAAATGAGTGATAGGATGTTCAATATGTGACACTTTTCCAGTATGAAGCTAGGGCTGACCTGCCTGCAGCCCGTGAGCGCACGCTATATTAAATAATAGGGCACTCAGACAGCGTCAAACAACGTCAAAATACGTCCACTAAAAGTGCATTTTTTTCACACAGATAGGCTCGGATTGTTAGTATAATTATCTGACAACATAACGGAAAGGAGAAATGAACGTCTGTGTTTACCTTTAGCTGGATTCAGACATGTTCCTCTGCCTGTTGCTGCTCCCTCTCTCTCCTCGTCCGCTCTTCAGTTTCAATGAGCTCTGCGTCCGTGTACGTCCGTGTACTCCGTGTTGAAATAAATACGAGCGCTCATCAAATTCAAATGGCTCATCCAGATCCAGTTGGTCAAAATCGGGTACAAATGCATGTTTAGTGGACGTATTTTGACATTGTTTGACGCTGTCTGAGTGCCCTATTATTTAATATAGCGCGCGCTCACGGGCTGCAGGCAGGTCAGCCCTAGCTTCATACTGGAGAAATGTCACATATTGAACATCCTATCACTCATTTAGACAAAAGTAGATCAGAAAATAGGGCCCAGGTTGAAAAAAACATTAGTTCCCCTTTAAGCCAAACTGTGACGTTTTCTTCTTAACCTAACCACATGCTGTGGTTGCCTGAACTTAAGGAAATAAACGTAAATACGAGGTATTTTACCTACAAGTTTATTTTGAAAGAGACTGAAATTTCCTGTGAAACTATATGTAGAAAAGAGTTAATGCATGTAACAAGTGTACATTGATTCGCTGTCCTAGAGCCTCCAAAGCTGACACAGGCTGCCTACCTTTGTGGGTTCACTGACAAAGGGGTAGTATTCGAGGAGCTGGGATGACAATGCGTTGTGCAATCTCTACTGTAAATTCCAATGGAGAATTAATGACCAAAAAAACAAGGCATCTCGATCACTCATGGCTGGATTTACGCATCTGCTGCCGTTGAGCAAGGCTTCAGCCTGAACTCTTTCAGTGACTACCAGTAGCAGTGTCTAGCTGCAGTGCTGCCAGTATGCTTGTGTGTGGATGAGACAAATTTTTAATGATCCTCATGGGAAAACAGAGTCACAGGGTCAATAATAATAGGATACAGCAAAGGAAAAAAAAGAATATAATGAATGATAAGTATGAATGAATCACAGCATCATGAGGGTGTGCAGAATAAGAGCGTCAGGACATAATGAGACTGAAATTAAATTAAAATAGCCATGCATGAGATTTATAAAGTAAGTGTAAAATTATCATATCAAGATGTTTTTAAATGTATGCATATGTGCATTGTGTCCCAAGCTGCTCTCATGAAGCACAACCCAGCGTGGGCAGTGCTTCTGTTTAAAACACTCGCCAAGAGGGAGAAAAAAAATAAAACACTGATTTATTCTTTTGTGTCTGAATCCTCCAACAAAAATAAATTGAAAGGAAAAATAAGGATAGAACAGGGAAGGAAAAAAACTTGTGTCGGACTAGCAGCACCTCGGGGCAAGAGAGATCTGTGGTTTGTGCATGTGCTTTGAATACAGAACACAGGCCGCAGTAATGGCTGTCAGAGCGCAGGGAGGCACACACACAACACACATGCACATATGCAGTGATATGTATACCCGAGTGCACCCACACACACACACACACACACACACACACACACACACACACACGCCTCTGAGAGACACATGTTCATTACCTAGAAGGTATGACCTGAGAATCTGGGGTCAGCATCCATCCCATCATGCATCATGCAAGTGAAACTGTCGATGTCTTCCTAATTAAACCTTCCTGTCCCATTTTAGATTTTTGTGGTCTGTGGTTTTGTATTCTTTTGTATTTCCTCCTAGCATCAGCTCCTCTCATTAAATAAAATGAAATGAAGTGCAAACAGGAGAAAGAAAAAACAGTACACACTGTTTTAGCATTTCATCCTACAGTGTTGTCAGATGATCAGAATCGACACAGCTGAACCAAAGATCTTGTCTATTTCATTCCACACATCAGAGTCCTGCACTGGTACAGTTTTGCAAACTCACACCTGTAAAGCTTGGTATTGCAACTGAACCGTTACCCGCAATTTTCCGCACTTATTTCCATGTCAAATCTGGACCAACCTTGAATCATTAAGTCCTGCAACTAGTGATGGCTTAATGAAGCCTCATGAAGCTTGTCTTTATTTTCTGAGCCCACTAGATGGCGCTCCTGTTTTAAAGAGAGAGGCTCAAAGAATGGCAATTCAGTGTGCTTTCAACCTTTTGTTGAACAAAAAGCGCCATCTAGTGGGCTCAGAAAATAAAGAAAATGCTTCATGAGGCTTCATTTGGCCATCACTACCTGCAACATAACCCAGCTTGATTAAACACTCCTTTTTCCACATGTAAGGTGTTCTATTTCGGTTCCCACACCTAAATTTGAGCCACGTGGAGCCTTTTAACCCAAAATAAAAAAAATATCAGGGTTTCCCCAGCACCTATTTGTCAAGGTGTGATGGCTGCACCCTGAAATAACCTGAGTTCAACTTTTTGAATACAGCAGCACACATCACGCCATGTGACAAGGACCAACCAATCACAGCTTGCAGATATCTTTTCCCTCCATCAGTAAATATCAGTCTGTGGTAAATATGGAGAGCATGTTGATTATTTTAGTGCAGGGCTGCCGGAGCTTTACATCTGTCAATAGGCCTACACATAGACAGCACCTCGGCGACCCCGTCCTGATATCAGCAGTTACCACATTTTTAGCGCAGTTCAAAGGGGACTACACACAGGTAGTGATGGCCAAATGAAGCCTCATGAAGCATTTTCTTTATTTTCTGAGCCCACTAGATGGCGCTCATGGTTTAAAGAGAGAGGCTCAAAGAATGGCAATTCAGTGTGCTTTCAACCGTTTGTTGAACAAAAAGCGCCATCTAGTGGGCTCAGAAAATAAAGGAAATGCTTCATGAGGCTTCATTAGTGGGCTCAGAAAATAAAGGAAATGCTTCATGAGGCTTCATTTGGCCATCACTACACACAGGGACTCACATGCACTAACGCACAGACGGACCAGCTTACCTCACCAAACCACAGAGTAGTTTATATAACATCACACATGGAGTAGCATTGCTACAGTCTCTGCTCAGGATGCCATTACTCCAGCTCTGCAGCTATATTAATGCTGTGAATGTTGCACACAGAACCTTTAATGATGGTCCGACCATCCAGTGCCGTGTGAACTGGGCAGCAGAAAGAGACAGAGCAGGGTCAGGTGCTGTGTTACCTGCAGGGTGGCACAAGAGTGAACCAGCTTCAAACAATCCTGTGTGGTGCCTGTGCACATTCACTCAGCAGAGGAGAAGAAGAGGTGTGTTGTGATGCTGTACATGATTTGCACTACCCTACATTATGCACAACAATAAAGCATTGAAAAATCATTACACAAATGATCAATCATCAGCTGGAACGATTAGCCTATCAAACTGCCGTTCAGAGCCCTGCACTCCCCAGGTGTAGTGTATAACACAATGACACATCGCAGCATGAGGAATACCACATCCAGAGAGCTGTGTGCAATAAAACCGTGCAGCATGACTGCAGTCATTATCCTCATTTTATCGACATGTGAGAACAATTAAGCCAAAAGCAAAACAGTTCAACAGCAGATGACCACATCTGAATACGTGACGTAGATTAAGGGACGTCATTTAAAAGCCTCAAAGAAATAGATGATTAAAAAGGCCAAATTATCTTACGTCGTATCGTACTGATAGTAGATCCAGATTACTTTACTGTCCATTAGATTTGCATACAATGAAGATTTGTCTTTGGCACTGGCATAAAGGACAACACACACCATTCACAACAAATCATACACAGCAATATGCTGAGATTAAGATGTATTTATAAGATGTATGTATTATAACAGGGCAGAATACTCCTACAATAATCAAAGAAGTGTACATTAAAATAAGTGATAGTAGTGTCCTTCAAAGCAGACGGGCTTATGGGAAAGGGTTAAAATAAGGTGTGTATGTGTCGGTGGAGGTGGGGGGGGGGACTGGAGAACAGCCTTTTATTGAGAATGGTCACAGCTGATGGAATAAAGAATTATTTTTTGTAATCACTCTCCCTGGCCTTTGGATCTTTCAGTCTGCCGTCTGATGGCAGCACCTGAAAGGCTGAGTTGAGGATGGGTGGCGTCATTGTCGATCTGGATTACCTTTTTGGTTGTGGACTGAGAGACAAAGACGAAATAGTAGGGTATCTTCTGCACAATGAGTGATCGACAATGTATCAAACATTAGAGACAGGACAAAAATGCAAAGGCCAGCAGACATGTCATCACAAATGCATCTGAATGCATTTTCTAACCTCTGATCCACTGATTCCTGTTCATGTCAGTTAAGAATCTACTTTGGAGAGTTTTGAAACCTCCGGAGTTTGGGAAATTCATTCATTGCATCCATGTTTGATTTTAAAGGAGCTACATACACACGCATACTCAGCGTAAAGTCAAACATGTTCCCAGTGGGTGTTGGGCCTCTGCCAGGGCTGTCCCTTGTCTCAGAGAAAGGGGTCCGGTTTGGTGAACTCAGAATTGTGTCTCTACTTTTTGCAGATGATGCGGTTTTGTTTGCTTCATCACACCGTGACCTCCAGCATGCACTGGGACGGTTTGCAGACGGGTGTGAAGCGGTCGGGATGAGAGTCATCTCCTCCAAATCTGAGGCCATGGCTGTCTGCCACCGACCGATAGTGATGGCCAAATGAAGCCTCATGAAGCATTGTCTTCATTTTCTGAGCCCACTAAATGGCGCTCATGGTTTAAAGAGAGAGGCTCAAAGAATGGCAATTCAGTGTGCTTTCAACCTTTTGTTGAACAAAAAGCACCATCTAGTGGGCTCATAAAATAAAGAAAATGCTTCATGAGGCTTCATTTGGCCATCACTACCGACCGAGCTGGCAGCATCCAGTTTAGCGCTGTTTTAATCTTGCAGCTCTTCTTGACTTTCCAAATGTTATTGGACAAAGTAGATTAACTTCTGATTTTGAAACAAGTCATTTCAGGGGGGTTGTGACCCTTTAAAGAAATGTATCCACTCATTGACGTCTCTTTGCCCATGTAAGTCAATGGGGGAAAGTGTTTTTGGGCCACATGACATCACAGATTCGGGAGCTTTTATTCCACTGTTTGGCTTCACTACAAAAATGGGCTTTAAAGCCTGGTGCACTTTCCTTGAAACCTGGCACTAACATGCCCACACAGAGAAGCTCAGATTTCAACACAACACAACACAGCGCCATGTCAGAACTCCCAAACATGCCTATGTCCGGACTTGAATTATAACAGCACACTCTTTCATGGTTTTAAGTGCACCATGGAGAAAGACAGAGGCAAGGTTTGGTTGTTTCAGTACCATGGACAGAGACACAGAGACTGGGATTGAACATGTCAGGACAGAAACTTGGTTTGAATGTTTCAGGATCTTGAAGAGAGACAGACAGGTTTGACACACTGTGTAAAGTAATTACTATTACAATACTATGATATATTTATTTACTGAAATGCAACGTAATAGTAACAAAAAGCAACTAACTGTAAAGCTGGAAATAGACCTTTAGCAGAAATCTAAAATACTTCAGTGGTGTTAAAGTAACAATAATAAACAAAGTTGTTTACCTTAAGTTCCTGTATAACTAAAAGTTTGTACTTAAATACTTTTGTACTGTGTTAAATGTGTCCGTCCACACAAGCCGTTTCCCCCTCAAGCTCCAGTAGTGCAAAGAAGAGGCTGCCGCTTGGGATGTTGATGTTCTCTGATGGCCTGATGATGTGTGAAGCCCACACCTGTGCCGTCTGGTCCAAGTCATCCTTGGTTTTCATAAATACTGCTTTTCACAGGAACTTCTAACTTGCATAACTCTCTAACAATGATCACTGTTGTCGACGTGTTTGAAACCAAGGTTAAAATCTCCTTAAATATTTAAACCACATTTAAAGTTTGACCTTAAATTGCTGTGTGTAGTTCAGGCCCTTATCTCCATCAGTTTGCTGCTCTCACAGAAAAGAGCAAGAAATAAATTTGAATGAGGAAATACAGTAGCCTGTACTAACTGCCCTTGTTCTCCTGGAGGTACCGCCCATGAGTTCAGTGAAGCTCAGAGGAGGTGTTATTCCACATTTAATACTCAGTTTAATTCAGTATGTTTTATTGTCCATATTGCTGCTGATGCCTCGCGTCTTAATGCTTCAAAGCTCAGTATTTTTGGTTCGGCAGCTCGTAAAATCTTAGTTATGGATTATCTACCGTGTTGGTGTTGCATCCCACCACAAAGCAGCTTTGAGGCATTTGCAGGCATTTTTGTGGCGTTTGCTAGCAGATGTAAATGACAAGAAGGTACCTTCACACAATACAAAGTCAGAGGAGAGTGATGTTTCATTTTTTCCTTTGGTGGAGGTGAGATTTAATGCGCACTGTCTCTATAGTGCGGCACCACAAATCATAGGCTAACCGTCACCAGAGACAAGAGAGAGATTTATGGATGTACATCAGACATCAGACTTTCTCAATGCAATTTTATAGTTACTTTATTGTCATGTTGTCATTTTGTGAGTAACATAAAGGGAATACAACTATGGCTTTTCATTACACAATCCTGTGTTGATAAGTGATAAATAAATATGATAAATCAATGAACCTGGTACAGATTAAAGTTTCATTGATTTATCAATCAAAATCAATGGATTCTCAGGCTGTTCTCATGCATACTTCCTATGTTTTCTCAGAAAAAGTAATGCACCAAAATTTGTACATTTCCAATATAATGATGAGCTAGTGATTTGTACATAACCCATGGATACTGGAAGGCTGCAATCACGTCACCAGTGCACTGACAGGATTAAAGACTGAAGCAATAATGGGCGGTTCATAAGGAGGCAGGTTAGGGCCGTGGATGGATCAAAAAACATAGGACTTTCCCCTGAGACTTTGGGCCTGTCCCAATACCCACACTTCCCCTAGAAATACCCACTTGCACTTGGTTGTGCATGTTCACGTTTAGGCTAGTGGTGTCCCAAAACAGAATTGAGGTAGCCCCGACCCACACTTTCAACAAAGTGGAAGATGAAGTCAGCAAAATCGATCAGAACTAGAAGACGTCGTAGGCGCCTCCTGTTTTCAGCATTTCTTCTCCGTTGACTCATCAGACGGAGAAGAATAAACATAGCACACGCCACAACACAAGCGCTGGAGCCGGCATTTTCAAACCTGAATGACTACCGGTATCTTGCGTCGCTACTACGCATGACGTATGCCTGCACCTCAGCCACGCCGATTTGCATGAAGTAGTGTCTCATTTCTTAGGGAAAGATCTCTACCCTAATATTTCTCACTTCCCTCATCAAGGGTTATCTAGCAAACGAGGGCACTCAATACCAAGTGGAAGATTTAAGGGGTAGAAGTGGTACAGGCCTTAAATCCGTGGAGACTGTTGTTCAGAACCGTCTGAACTTTGAGTGAATTTGAGTCATTTAAAGGTACGTCCTCACCTTGCTCCTTTAGCTAAACCTAACCACAGTAACGTTACTTACCTAAACCTGACCTCCATAACTTTAACTAAATTGCATAATTTTACTTTGAGGACCAAAATATTCTCACTGGTTTCTATGATATCCTATGAATTTGTGCCTCATGAATGATGTTATGTCCTTAACGTACAGTTAAATAATTAACGAAACTTTAAGGAGGTTAGGTTCAGGTAAGTAAAGCTGCAGTGGTTGGGTTAAGGACGTACCTTAAAATGACTCAAAGCTTACTCAAAGGTTCACACCGATCCGAACACACGATTCCAGGGGAAAGTTGCGGGCGAAAGTCTGGTTTACTGAGACCCATCCACCACCCCAACCTGCCTTCTTACTAGTGATGGCCAAATGAAGCCTCATGAAGCATTTTTTATTTTCTGAGCCCACTAGATGGCGCTCATGGTTTAAAGAGAGAGGCTCAAAGAATGGCAATTCAGTGTGCTTTCAACCTTTTCTTGTACAAAAAGTGTCATGTACTGGGCTCAGAAAATAAAGAAAATGCCTCATAAGGCTTCATTTGGCCATCACTACTCCTTACCAGCGCTCGGGACTGCTTCCTTGTTTACTGCCATCAGCGCATTGGTCACATGACCGCAGCCTTTCAAAACGTGGGATATAAGATTTGGGCGCGCTGCTTTTCATGAGAAAACGTACAAAACATTTGTGAGAACAGCCTGTATTGACAGAGCTTCATCCATGGGGCGCTAATTCATTTGAACCATGCTATGAGGATACGCTGGCATTCTAATAGCAGGTAAATTTTACTCATTGGTGGTTGAGGGTATACAGTGAACCCTGGCAGATCTGTGTTAATCATTTTATGTTTATTCCAGCGCCCTTTGCACTATCATACTAAAGATTATCTTTATACATATATATTTAATCTACATATAGCAATCAAATGTTTATAGTCGTCAAAATAGTACCTGGGTCAAAGTCCTTGTACAGTATATATATATGTATATATATATATATATATATATATATATATACATATATATATATATATATATATATATATACTTGGCCAATAAAGCTTGAATTTTGATTTTGATGTCCATCTCCTTTAAAAGCCAAAAAACCCACACTCTACAGTAGCTACAGTGTCTGTTAATCTACATATAATAATATAAATATCTCCCTTGTATCAGACACAATGGTGGATCACAAATACAGACTGAGACGAAATCCAAAGTTCAGGGATTTTAATCCAGTCAGGGTTAGGGCAGAGGTAACCAAATCAACAGGAACTAAGAAGAAAGACGGAAAGCTCACACGATGGACAAAACAGTCTAGCAGAGAACAAAGGGAAGACACAAACTTATGTACACTCTGACAGGGGAGATAATGAGACACAGGTGAAAGCAATCAGACAATCAGGGTGGCGGGAAACTTGACAGGACATGGGGAGACAAACAACAGACTTTCAAAATAAAACAGGAAACAGAACATCACATTCAAAACCTGACACAAAGAACTGTTTTTTAAGCATGGAAATCATCTAATGTTCACTGTGATATGTTGAGCTCTTTGTGTGAAAGGACTCCAAAGTGAAACAGGACTTTTACCAACAAAAATAAATCTCAGTGTGGGTCTGGAGGGACTCGATACCTAAGATCAAATTATTGAATTATCCAACTTCATTGCTACAGCTGTCCTTCACTGGTCTTCACCTTCATTTCTTTGCATTTGTATGTGTGAATTATCATCACGATGGAGATGCACCACACATCCTCCCAAACAAACAAGCTGCCTCCGAAGAATTACTGCAGCGTCTTGCCCAAAGCCCTGCCTTCCTCCCTGTCTCGTTGGTGCCTACATCCACCCCCGCCTCTTATATTTCTGCCCGAGACTCAAAGACACAGCAGTTATTTATTTCTTGTTGGAGATTCATTGCTTGTTGCTGGCGTACTTTGAATGGTTGGTGTGGGCTTAATAAATTCAGGCTCTCTTCTCCCGCCTACTTCCACACAGCTTCAACCTCAGCTCGTCCAGGAATATTGTGTGTGTGTGTGTGTGTGTGTGTGTGTGTGCGTGTGTGTGTGTGTGTGTGTGAGATTCCCTTTGGGGTCCCCGGCGAAGCACCACAGAGGTCTCTGTTTGAGGACTAACGCAGTCCATACTAAGATCATTTAATCAGGAAGTTGGTCAGTGTGAGCCTTACACACACACACACACACACACACACACACACAGCACCACAGCCATCCTATTAGACTCCTGCTTTCTTCAGCGTTGCTGTTTCATTTGCCAGATTCTTCTATTACCTCACTAACAAGCATGCACAGAGACCGCTGGTTATTTCACTTGAGACACATTTTCACTTCCTCTTCTCCTTCCCTTTCTCTTTCCCTTCTCCCCACACTTCCTCTGTCCCTCCTCCTCACCATCATTATCGTCAAACGAGAAAGACAGACACGATACAACACACCAGCTTCAAAATAACTAAACTGAAAAATACTAGCCTGCTAGAAAATAATATTCGCCTCAGGTAAATAGGACCAGAAATATGATTCAACTCAATGGTCAGACGGTAAATAAGGTGAGACAGTGTTCACCAAGTGGTAAATACCACAAAAATACTGCCCACATCAGCGTTCAGAGACTGGGAACTCAGATATTCCAGGTGAGGGGAGTCCAATAAGGGTGTACCTGTCACTAGAACACATTCCAACATCAACAAGTTCTCACGAACGCTCACTTGTCAAATATGGCCGCTTGCTCAGTCGCTCTATGCTTTAAACGATGTCACTCTAGGTACCCCGCTAGCATCAGTTTTAGACGTGTCAGTTTCTGTGTCAATTTCTGCCTGTTACACCAAAACGACTTTACGTTTAATCCCAGTTCAGACCAATGATTTGGGACGAGATGAAACCATTTCGAAACGCTGCAGAGGAAAGTTGCAGCGGTGTGAACTGGCAGCTTGGCGGGTCAAAACACTGGTAGCTGGTTTGATGAGGTAAAGCACAACACATATTTTAACAGCCAATCAGCTGGTAGTGAAGTCCGCTGGTCAAGTCAAACTGACGGAGACGGCATGTTCGTTTGCTGCAACAGGCGCTTCGTCACTGCCGAGCCTTCTGTTTCCATCTTCAGTGTGCTGTGCTGCTGCTGCTGGCTATATGTGCTTATGCCCCGCCCACACACACACATTCTCATTGACTGATGGAATTGGTGCTGGTTATTTATATTATTGTGGCCATTATTGTGGATAGCCCCTCTCCAGTGGCTCCCTTTGGCTTTGACAAAAAAAACTCATGGAAATTCATAACATAACATTATTTTTTAACATTTTAATTTCCATTTATCAATGCTGTGCATTTATCAATGCCTAACCCTAAACTGATTCTGACATTCTCCAACTGTAAAACAGTGTAGCCTATACAGTGAATTAAAAAAAAAAAGTTTTAACATTTCATCAACTAAAATATTTGTCATATGTCTTCAGCCCAGTGCCTTTTCCTCTACATCTTTCCAAAGCTCAATAGTGGTGGCTACTAGTGATGGCCAAATGAAGCCTCATGAAGCATTTTCTTTATTTTCTGAGCCCACTAGATGGCACTTTTCGTTCAACAAAAGGTTGAAAGCACACTGAATTGCCATTCTTTGAGCCTCTCTCTTTAAAGCATGAGCGCCATCTAGTGGGCTCAGAAAATAAAGAAAATGCTTCAAGAGGCTTCATTTGGCCATCACTAGTGGCTATGGTAGTCTTGAATCTCCCTAGCTTGGCTAGCTCTGAATTCCAAATCCAAAAAAAAAAAAAAAGTTTTGGAAGAAAACAATTTAATCATGAACAATAATTATATGATAATTATAATAATAATAATTCTGAAGAGATCTGTTTGCTTTTATCGGGAATTCTGCAAAGTGAAATAATAATAATCATAAATAGCCTGGTGGTAAAACATATTAATGAAGTCTCATTTAAACCTATTTGTAATGTTGACAGGCTAATTTGGATTTACCAGGCTGTGTTTCCTTCATCATACGGCTTAACATGTGTTTTTGGTCAACAATGGCTCTTATAATAGTGAAGGCTGCCGACCCCTGACCTAGGTGTTGTATTTCCATCACTGCAGATTAGAGCCAGAGCCAATAAATACCCATGACCACCGCAGAGTCATTTGACCCTGGTGTGAAAGTCAACTTCCCGTCACAAAGCCAGCTGTGAGCGGGTATTAGTGTTTTTGTTTTTTGTTTTTTCCGCAGTAGGAAAGGGGCTTCAGAAAGGTATACTCTGTACAGCTGTGTGCACGTCTCCGGTTACTAGCAATGGGAAAAGAGTCTGTTGCTTATTTTTTGTGTGTTTTTTTTTTGTCCTGTGTACACGCGCTAATTTTGTTTGAAAAGGGTTTTAATGTAAACTGCTGAAGCCCACAATATGACGCGCTAAACATGACCCTTCATAGCCAGTAAAGAGACGTGGGATGATTACAGCGACAAATTGCTCTTTCAGCTGAGGGCACAAATGTGATTACAGTATTACTGTAAGATAGACTCTGAGTCTATCCTTTAAGGCTGAATTGATTTACTTTAAACTGCAACATATTCCTCACACGGCTCATTCAGAGTTGACCAGAGAAATTCAAAGTGGATTTGTATGGTTCATCTGAAGGCTACAGACGCACTCAGTACAACTAAGGGAAAACAATAGAAAAAATGCTGGATAAAAATAATTTTATTCTAGCTTCCCTATGTCTCTGTACTTTATGTTTTTATTTGGTTTATTTAAGATAAATGAGGGGAAGATGTGGGAGAGAGAAAGAAGCTGTGGGAGAGATATCTGCAGGCTGCCCATGCTGCCTATTGACATTTTGGCTGTGTTCCATTGGTGTGTGTGTGTGTCTGTGTGTGTGTGTGTGTAATATTCATATTGCAAAGGGTCACAGGTCAAAAGAGAAGAGCTATCCCTGAGCCCCAGGCGAAGTGTCCAGCGTCTCCTGATAAGCCCACAGCCCGCTGCAGTCTATTTGTCGAAGATGGGTTTGTTCAGTTCCTGGCAGATAGAGCAACATTTTCACCAGAGATATGAAGGTTAACTCATGTCTTGCTTGTTTGGGTCTTCTTGGAGAGATGCGACTGTGTGTATGCATGTGTGTGTGTCTGTTTGGTAGCAGTCAGGGGTGTGTGATGTTCGGGTCAGATGGCATGTATTCAGGAAAAGGTCTCTCTCCACCTCCAGCAGTCGTATGAAAATTCCAGTATCTGCAGATGCACACACATCAGGGATACGTCCAGCTCCAAATGACTTTTGAATACCTCATTCACGTTTTCCACCTCAGCTCTTGACTTTGAATTGAATTAGTATTGAAGCAATAATGGAAATAGAATTACACTTCAGATTTGAGTTGTAGGAAGCAATGGCATGCAGTCCACCTGGGCCACTGGGGTGTCAAGTCCAAAAGTGATGTACATATTTTAATAAAATATAATTTTTGGTATGGTTGTATGGATGTATAAATTTCTGTTGTTACGCTCGCATAAATCATATCTTTTTGCAGAAACATGATGATCAATGAAAAATGGTGCTTTCGGTCTTTGTCTGTGCAGAGGGGCGCACTTCCCTCCGTCCAACAGTATCTATGTTTGGATTTTCCTGGTGGCCCCTGATTCATTGACACGTACTCTGAAAATAACTGCATGAAATACCTAAAATGTTTGCAGACTGGACAATTTTCCGCCCCCATCCTTTTAAAATTTTTATGCTCCTGTCAGGCAAATAATGACATTTTTTTAACCAACCTGGCAACACTGCAGTAGCTAGAAGGCTACTTGACCAGGCTGATTGACCAACTACGATGGCTACACTTGACACAGCAGGCATTGCAAAGGTAAAATTACAGGAATATCCTAAATATTCGTCATTTTGTGTATATTTTAAGAACTTAAAAATATAAGGTTATTGTCCACTGGTGGTCCCTAGTGATGGCCAAATGAAGCCTCATGAAGCATTTTCTTTATTTTATGAGCCCACTAGATGGCGCTTTTTGTTCAACAAAAGGTTGAAAGCACACTGAATCGCCATTCTTTGAGCCTCTCTCTTTAAAGCATGAGCGCCATCTAGTGGGCTCAGAAAATAAAGAAAACGCATCATGAGGCTTCATTTGGCCATCACTAGCCCTGGGGACCTTCATGCTGTGCTGTCCAGAGTCGAGGGGGGGAGCAGGCGGGCGGGCAGGTGTCAAAAATACAGACAAATCACCAACAGTTGATAATAACATCCAAAACACAAGTTTCACTCTCAGAGGTTTCTCTAACTTTGAGAAATATTTTAAAAATATTGGTGTTTAGAATATAAAAACGCACAGAATACACAGAGCTACCTATAGGACCCTCCTAGTGGAAAGGCTACACCATGCCACAGGCAGTAAGTGAATCTGAATTAATTTAAAAGTTTAAAATGCCTCTGAGCAGCTTTTACTATATGCCTTTTCATATTTTTTGAAACTATAACAATATCAACTGCAAAACAAACAAACAAACAAAAAACATTATAATGCAAACATAAAACTTTTAATTATATTGAGAGTCTTGTGGTGGGCTGTAGACATACACCTTTGAGACACAGTGTTGCTGGCCACTTATGTTCACAAAGACGAGGCCTTAATAATGTGTGGGAGATTTAGTTGGAATGTGTCAATAACACCTCTGAAAAGATCTTAGATATGTCTGCGATGACAAGACAATCGAAATAACCTTATACCAATCACAAATGCAACAAAACTTCTTCCCTTTTCGTTTTGACAGCTCAAAATTCCAAAGCCCTGCTAGTCTGAAAATGTCCCATTAGACTGAAAGCCCATTATCCCAAAAACAAACGCCCCTTGCTTTGAATTCCCGTTTCTCTGAAATCATTTTGTCATTGTACGTTTCTGTAAACCACAGATACATATTATTTCTCAACAACACTGTGGTGAATGTGAGGTTAGCTTTAGGCACAAAAAACACTTGGTTATGGTTTGCTTGGTTTGCCTTAAAACATCCACGTTTGGTGTCACAAAACCGCTGGAAAAACAGGGACAAGTTGGTAAAAAACACCCGGGTTTGGTGGCTCAATCACTGATAGGAAACACCACAAAGGTATGGTAAAAACACACAGGATCGGTGGCTTCAAAGCTGCTGGGAAACTGAAACTAACAGCAGTATGAATTTTTGGAGAAACGGGACTTCAGAGCAATTGTAAGTTTTTGGGATAATGGACTGTCGGAGAGATGAGCTACTGGTCCAAAGGGCTTTGGAATTTTGGGCCTTTGGAACAACGGCATGGCCTTGTAGTTTATACCATAGCAACACACAAATTTACAGTGGCCCCAAAGGTCAAAACACAACATTTCACAAAACATTTTAGAAGATGAAAACATTCTGGAAAACACAAAAACATTAAACAAAACATTTCAAAAATGCAACATTGACAAAACACTACAACATTATAGAAAACACAAAAACATTTGTCTAACATGTTTTCTGAAATGTTTTGTTTTGTGAACTGTGCTATATCCTGTGGTGATGGCCAAGTGAAGCTTCATGAAGCATTTTCTTTATTTTATGAGTCCACTAGATGGCACTATTTGTTCAACAAAGCACACTGAATTGCCATTCTTTGAGCCTCTCTCTTTAAACCATGAGCCCCATCTAGTGGGCTCAGAAAATAAAGAAAATGTTTCATGAGGCTTCATTTGGCCCTCACTAGTTTTCTGAAATCTTGTGTTTTGACCCTCATGGCCACTTTTTACTCCTGGCACCCAATTTAAGTATAGCAAAGACTGCAGTAAACATAAACATAACTCACATATTTCAACCACAAAACAAAGATATATTCAGATAGAAAGAGGCATGCATCTCTTAACTCTCATGAGTCTGAACCTTGTCACCCTGTTAACACTGAGTGTAATATACAGTAAACAAAGTAGTTAATTTAAGTGTAAGTGTGTCTCCATGCAGCGTTTCTCTTCTTTGAGTTCTGGTAACTGTCCTACTTCCCAAACCTCTGGTGCTGTTGACGACCAGTACTTCTTCCACTTTGTTCTGCATTTGGCATGCCAGAGAAAATTTGCATAAAGCTGCATCTTTCTCAACTTCCAAGGCACTTTACTGCCCGGCCCAAAGGAGTGGGGGAAGCTCGACGGGCCTCTAGTCTTGGATCACCACTTATTTCAAGGCTTTTACAAAGTTAATATGACAATGAATGGCACCCTGCAGTGTCTCCAGAGTCCACATGTGTGCCAAAGTCTTCAGCCTCTTGATCATTTTAGCTTTTAACAGCTTTTAAAAACACAATCTCAATGACAACACTGATAGTGGGTGTTGTGGGAGGCAGAGAGTTAATGGAAATTTTGAATAGCCATCTGTTTTTTTTTTTGAGGTTAGTGTTTGTGTGTTTATGTCCTTGCACTATTTTGAGAGCCTTGACTGTTGCTTCTCTTCTGATTCAAAGAACTAACTGATACGAGCATGAAAATTTGTAAAACACATCAGTTCACATTCAATAACAAAAGGCAAGTCATTGAAAGTTACTGCAGTGCCCATAACTGTGGTCCAGTCACATCTACAAATAACTAAGAACTAATGCAACTTTTGGTACTAAAATAATAAAATCAGTTGCTTTTTCGGTCCACTAGATGGTGCTGATGTTTCTTTTTCCCTGGTGAGGTTAGCAGAGGTCTCAGTCAGCAGCATTTGGCAGGACGTTCATCAAAACAAAGATGGAGGCACCGGAGGAAGAAATCAGAAATGTGCTGTCGGTGTTTAAATCAAACGTCTGGACTTTTTGGGATTTTTTACCACAGAAGGAAAGGAGGACTTGGAAATGACACGAGAGAATAAAATACTCTGTGAATACTACGATCATGAGGGCTCAACTCACACTCCACCATCCAGAGATAGCGTTCAGAGTAGTGATGGCCAAATGAAGCCTCATGAAGCATTTCCTAATTTTCTGAGCCCACTAGATGGTGCTCATGTTTTAAAGAGAGAGCCTCAAAGAATGGCAATTCAGTGTGCTTTCAACCTTTTGTTGAACAAAAAGCGCCATCTAGTGGGTTCAGAAAATAAAGAAAATGCTTCTTGAGGCTTCATTGGGCCATCACTAGCTGACGGCCAAGCTAACACTAATGATGATAAATCAAGCAACACTGGAAACGCTTAGCTTGACAAAACTACCATCCAACCGTGAGAAAGTTAATAACACAATCCGTCATCTACTTCACTACAAAGATCTGCGTCCATACAGCGCTGTTGAAAATGAAAGGTTTTGTCACTTACGATACATTAAATATTGCATTGTAGGTCCTCTTGCGATTCTTCCCCTTAGTGCTTAATAGTAGCCCCTTTATAAGGTACACCTGCACATCTCCTTGTCAATGAAAATATTCAGTCAGCCACATGGGAAAGTGACCCACAAGTTACAACAATGCTACGGTACGTGACAGGTGGTCCAGACCATCACAGGCTACAAAAGCAGAAGCATCCCGATCACGCTTTTTCACGCTCGCTTTGATCTCCTCAACAAACAGTCAGCTGTTAAGTCTGCTGTGCTGTAAAGGATCGCCACTGTCAGTATCCACAGAGGATGCTAGACGAACCTCCCCTGGTAAAGATCCCCTGATGATGCAAGCTCAACATTCTGTTCTGCTCTCTGCGTCAGTCTAGACTCAATGCCGCCACAAACAGTTTACAGAAATTAAAATCAAGTGCAGTCAGAGTCTGAAAGTCTCTCATCACCAGGTCTGGGTTTTAGTTTCAGCATCAGGTCAAATACAAACGCCTGGGTGGTTATGTGTTGCAGGACCAGGCCATGTGGTTGCAGTATGTGTTCCTCTGACAGTGTTATTATTATTTAGTTAGCAAATTAATTTATTTGTTCAGCTTTTGTTGTCCTTGTTTTCGCTGCATGTCTTAGGCTTGGGTGTTATCTAACTTTTAATACCTTCATACCTTCCTGAAATTTCCCTGGGCTTTACAGTACATGACTTTCTCCCAAGCTCTCTCAGCGTACATAGTGTAATAAATACACAATACAAACTCACAAAATGTCCAGAAAGGTATATTTTTCATGTCTCAGTAATTAGAATTACAACGTACCTCTCATTCAAACTCGTCAGAAACCAATAAACTAACCAAATTCAGTTGGTTTGTTAGTCCACTATTTCGGTCCTCACAGTGGACGGTGGGTCGCTGCCAGAGATGGGACCAAGTCACACATGTGCAAGTCTCAAGTATGTCTCAAGTTTTAACCTTCAAGTCTCAAGTAAGTCCCAAGTCATTTTTTCTTGGGCAAGTCAAGCCAAGTCACAGGTTATGTCAAGTCAAGTCAAGTCAAGTCCTGTAATAGTTCAAGTCCAAGTCAAGTCACCTTATTATTGTAATTTTACCTGCAGAATCTGATCTTAATAAAGTGAAAAGACAAGATATAAATAACTGTCAGTAAACATTGACTTCATCCCTGCAATGTTTACTTTGCAGGGACGACCCCCATGCGTGTGTGCACGTGCGCACGCGCACACACACACCCACACACACACACACACACTAACCAAGGCAGCGGCCAAAATCACCCATTTAGCTCATTTAACCCTGTGTTGCTCGTTCATAAAACGTACAGCCAGTCTTGTGATGAACCGGTCGGAATGTTC
>NC_065516.1:34985349-34993868 GCF_006386435.1 Epinephelus moara | reverse complement strand
TGTAGCCAGTATCTCACTATCACTATCCTCATTCAGATTTTAAGAAGCTACAAATTATATTCAGCCACAAAATAAGTCTGAAAAGCTGCAAATCAGATCAGAAGCACAGAGAGTTGTTGACTAGAGATGATACACCGTCTCATGGTGGTCACTTCCTGTCAACGTTACAGATCAGAAGCGCAGAGAGTTGTTGACTAGAGATTATACACCGTCTCATCTAGTTGCATAGGCCTAGGTGTGAACCAGTAGAGATTATACACCGTCTCATCTAGTTGCATAGGCCTAGGTGTGAACCAGCAGGTTTTTAGAACGTTGCAGAGTGGCCCATTGCAACTAGTTGCCTGTTTAAACTGAACTGGACATAAGGCATTGCAGATGGACTACATGGCATGGCTAATTAGCCACTGTTGCAAAGCAACCTCAGCTATGTGCATTTGTTTTTTATGTTGTCTTGAAGTGTCATTTGCATTACTGACATGGTCGTTTGATGTGTTTGTATGTGTGCATGTAATAGAAATACCACTGCTATCCACACACACACACACACACACACACACACACACACACACAGTAGAGCTGGAAAAAGAATACACAATGCCCAATCATGTTTTCAACACTGAGTATGTGGAGACTGACTCATGACACTTTTGGATCATCATGCTTTATGACGAGTGTAAATGATGCAGTTTTACTAAAATTAAATTTTATTCCTTGTCATTAAAATTTGATTCACCTACTTATCAGTGTTTCCAATTCAATTTAAATCCCGGCCCATAAACTAAATGCACGCCCCTGAGAACAATCCACATCCTGTTATGTGTTGCTTCAAGCTACATTTGTAAATGTTGGTACTTTTTCTTCTCCTCTCACACACTCACACTGAACACACACACACATAATGTACACACACACAGAGAATCTTGATAACATAAACCAAATGATGGACCTGCAGCAGCATTGAAGCAGATTGGCACTTTCACCTCAGGAAAAACCAGAGAAAAGACCTTCCTAGATTCACACACACTCTGACAAACAAATACACACACACACACACACACACAGATTGGCCGTCAACTAGTCCCTCTCACTCTGCTGCCCTGCATGTGGAGATGATGGATTTTGATGATGATTCTCACAGACTGGGAGCCGAGCTGTGCCTTGTCCTAATACACTGCATTGTGTGTGTGTGTGTGTGTGTGTGTGTGTTCATCTGTATTTATGAGCGATTGCATATATTCACATCAGTGTGTTCCTGTAATGTGAGGGTCTGGGGGTCTGGCTGGACATCTGGGGACCAATCTCATGTTTGACAAATGGGTTCTTGACCCCCTGTTTCTGTCCTGACAGGAGCATAATACGTGTACAGTATGGCTGTCTTGCCGACTAACGTATTCACACACCGTTGCATCCTGACTAAAAACACACACACACATATACATTTGTACCCTCGGGAATAAATATGCAGCTGGGTGAATATTCATGAAGCTTCATTTCCTATTTGAGTTACGCGTGCACACAGTGAGACAGTAAGGTGAAGTTGGACAGACTCGTGCTTCAGCTTGCACATACAGTACATCTATACTGGTCAGTATATCAGCCCATTTTTTCCCAGCGCCCAACACTGGCTCATGTCTGACCAAAGTGTTATTCCACTGTCGTGTGGATTTGGAGGATATGCTCAACAGCTTCAGTGATGTAACGCTGTGCTCGTATCGGTGTTGGGCCCAATACTCTAAAAATGAATATATAAGCCCTTACTCTTGTCAAAAGTAATAGTATTACTTTACGCATTACTCCCTGCCAACAGTAATTCATTACGCTACTCATTAGTGATGGCCAAATGAAGCCTCATGAATCATTTTCTTTATTTTCTGAGCCCACTAGATGGCGCTTTTTTGTTCAACAAAAGGCTGAAAGCACACTGAATTACCATTCTTTGAGCCTCTCTCTTTAAACCATGAGCGCCATCTAGTGGGCTCAGAAAATAAAGAAAATGCTTCATGAGGCTTCATTTGGCCATCACTACTACTCATTATATTACTTTTCCATTACACCTCATACATTGGTAATTGTGCATCTCCCCAAAATTCAGATTTGTGTCTCTGTGTGAATGTCAGGGTAATCGCCAGTATGTGTAGTTGTGTTATTTTTTTAACCTGAGGGTTGTCCGTTGCCTGTGACCCAAATTTTCCCAAAGATCTGCCCGAAAGACGGAGAGTCACTCAATGGAGCAACATTTCATCCACAACTATCCACCCACAAGCTTCATTACTTCTTTGTAGCTGCAGCTGCCCACGGGTAAAATCCAGATTTTTAGTCAGTGTAGAGCTACAGCTAGTGATGGCCAAATGAAGCCTCATGAAGCATTTTCTTTATTTTCTGAGCCCACTAGATGGCGCTTTTTGTTCAACAAAAGGTTGAAAGCACGCTGAATTGCCATTCTTTGAGCCTCTCTCTTTAAACCATGGAATATTTCCAGCCACTAAGGTAAGTGTTTCCATCTTCAAAACTAGCTTGCTGCTTTGTGACGAATACAAAGACGAGTCCGCTGATGTGAGGGTCTTGGAACTTCCCATTTCCAACAATGGAGGAAGGCAGGAACCAGCTACAGAAGAGCCATGATCCAGGAGGAAGTACGGAACCTGGAGGAGGAAGGACGAAGGTCAAGGGCAGTGGAGCAAGCTTCCCAAGGAGCTTGGACCAAATGGGACCTCCCCAAGAGGAAGATCACCTGGGCGGACCTATGGAGACTGGAGCCGTCCCGCATCTCCTTCCCGCTGAGGTCGGTGTTTGACACACTCCCGACCCCAACAAACTTGCACAAGTGGGGAAAGACGGCAGCTCGCAGGATGGGGAGGCAGCTGAAAGAGCCTCTTGCTGGTTATGGAGCAGGAGAGAGGAGTTAAGCTGGAAGCCAGAGGGAGGAGATGGGCAGTAGTGATGGCCAAATGAAGCCTCATGAAGCATTGTCTTTATTTTCTGAGCCCACTAGATGGCGCTCATGGTTTAAAGAGAGAGGCTCAAAGAATGGCAATTCAGTGTGCTTTCAACCTTTTGTTGAACAAAAAGCGCCATCTAGTGGGCTCATGAAATAAAGAAAATGCTTCATTTGGCCATCACTAATGGGCAGTGATGGCCACCACTGCCGACCCACCACCAGGAGGGTGTTGCGGTTAAGGGTCAAAACACCAAATGAATGCAACCTCGTAATGTGTTGACTGGCTCATGTCATTGCAAAATAACATGAGGTTAAACATTTTATTTCAACTTGGAAGCTTCTAAGAGTGGTTGTTTTCATTTTCATTACCAATTAGCCCAACATGCATGGATTTCTTAATCCAGGTCAAACAACATTTAATAGACCTCTTGGTTAAAACCAGACTGGATTTGGGGCGTCCTGGTTGCCCAGTGGTTTAAGGCATGTTTCCAGCTGGTGAGAGATGTTTGTTGCATGTCATAACACTCTCTTTTCTTTTGTTGTCTGCAAATTCTTTACTCATGTGCCAACATATGTGTCAGAACCAACAAATGCTGGACAGATGTTCTGCTTCTACCTCTGAATTTACTGTCCAGATTTACCATCGTTCTTTTGCACGTATGCTTTTGCTTGAGTGCAGAAAATCTGTGTGTGTGTGTGTGTGTGTGTGTGCAGGCTTGTCAGCAGGTAGCTGGGTCCATTCATCAGTGTTTGAAGATGACAAGTAGGGGTAAGTGGTGTCTGGCCCGGTGTGTTTGCCTCGACTAACTGCACACACACACACATACACACACACGCATAGAACAAGAGTGGTTTCAAAGTGTGTTTCGGAGTGTGCGCTTTGTGATGGTGCATGTGTGTTCAGGAGAGAGACAGACAGACAGACAGACAGACAGACAGACAGTAGAGACAGAAAGAGACAGTCAGCTGGTGGGCAGTGAGATTTTGAATCAGAATTCATTCATCATGTTGGGAGCCAGTTTAACAGATGGAGCAGGGGGTGGATTAAGGTGTGTGATTGTATGTGTGCATGTTAATGTGTGTGTGTGTGTGTGTGTGTGTGTGTGTGTGTGTGTGTGTGTGTGTGTGTGTGCGTGTGTTTGCTCCTGAGAGATCGGATTAGAACTGTTTTTCAATTTCCTGGGTGAGGCATCACGAACTCCTGAACACCCACATGGGTAGCAGGTGTAAAGCTGACTTTAGGGAGTCCACCGCATTGCTAGTATGAATAGCAATCAGCCCCACCCATCCTGGTGTGTGTGTGTGTGTGTGTGTGTGCTTGGATAGGGCTACTTTTGGCTCTGTGGAAAGCAGAGCTCATGTTGATACTTTGTTATTCAGCCTCTCATTACACACTGCTTGGCACACGCACACTCACACACACACACGCACACATGCACGCACACACACACACACACACACACACACACACACACACACGCACTAGTCACCCCCAGTGAACACACTCTGATACAGACCCAAAAACCCACACATTCAACTCCAGCACGATAACTATGCAACATTCTGTCCATGCCAAAACACACAGCTCTGGAGCTGGGAACACTGGAAACACTGGGCTCCAGTCTGAAACTATCAAGACATAACTGGGCTGCGTCCATGGAGCAGACCTCGGCTGAAGCCACGGGAATTCCCTGATCTGCTGAGAGGGTGGCAGAGCTTCTCCGTGGTCTCTCTGTGCTGCACATAGAATAATCAGCAGCACCAGTGAGAGTCATCTGGTTAGTTACGCTATGACACACAGTCCAGTTTGTCTTATTAATGTGTATTATTGTTTTTTATTGCGCAACAAGCTAATTATTTCAAAGATATACGATCATTATCAGAGCTGCTCATTCTCACACAAAAGGCTTTTCCGGACCAGACGAATGTTTTCGTAGTTCAGTGAACACAACGTTTTTGTTGTGTCTGCACCACAGATATCTTGGAGCTATTGTAGTTCACAGAACCCCGTTAGGAGGGAATTTTTAGCTCCTACTCCAGAGTAATAACCTACTTGTTACACTACTTTTACATTACTTTCACCACAATGACCTCAGAAGAACTAATGTTGATTTTAAATGGATGAGGGTCGTGTTGTTTCACAGCAGGTCATCAAAGCACAGAAGCTCCAGTTTATTTCAGTTAATCTCAGACCTTAATGAGCTTGTTAGGGCTCTGGCTTGTTCACAGTCATCGTTAGCAAAGGCCAGGTGAGGCAAATTTCAAAGCTTTACAAATACTCTTGACTCCTGAAACCTTGTCCCAACAATCAGCAGCCATGGGCTCCTCTAAACAGCTGCCTAGCACTCTGAAAACTAAAAGACCTGAAAGACTAGAAGAAGATAGCAAAGTGTTTTCAGGGAGCTGTTTCCTCAGTTGGTCATGTCAGTAAGAAATGGCAGTTAACAGGAACTGTGGAGGTCAAGCTGAAAACTTTGTGAGAGAGCTGCTCGTAGGATTGTTAGAAAGGCAAATCAAACCTCTGTTTGACTGCAAAAGACCTGCAGGAAGATTTCTCAGACTCTGGAGTGGTGGTGCACTGTTCTACTGTGCAGACACACCTGGACAAATATGAGCTTCATGGAAGAGTCATCAGAAGAAAACCTTTCCTGTGTCCTCACCACAACATTCAGCCTCACAAGTTTGCAAAGGAACATCTGAACAAGCCTGATGCTTTTTGGAAACAAGTCCTGTGGACTGATGAAGGTAAAACAGAACTTTCTGGACACAATGAGCAAAGGTATGTTTGGAGAACAAACTGTTAAACACGGGGGTGGATGGATGATGCTTTGGGCTTGTGTTGCAGCCAGTGGCACGGGGAACATTTCACAGGTAGAGGGAAGAATGGATTCAGTTAAATTCCAGACATCACAGCATCTGTAAAAAAGCTGCAGATGAAGAGAGGATGGCTTCTACAACAGGACAATGATCCTAAACACACCTCCAGATCCACAATGGACGACCTCAAGAGGAGCCAGCTGAAGGTTTGGCCACGCCCCTCACAGTCCCCCGACCTAAACATCATTAAACATCTGTGGATAGAGCTCAAAGAGCAGAGCATGAAGACGGCCCAAGAATCTCACAGAGCTAGAAGCCTTTTGCAGGAAGAATGGGTGAAAATCCTCCAAACAAGAACTGAAAGATGATACTTGCCAAAGGGGGCGTTACTGAGCACTGACCATGCAGGGTGCCCAAACTTTTGCTTCAGGCCCTTTTCCTTTATTCTTATTTTGAAACTGTAAAAGGTTGAAATTAAAAAGTATTCTTGCTTAAAATATTGAAGAAATGTGTCATCTGTAACTTCATGCCTTTTGGAAATCAGTTCATCTTCGACTCACTTAACTACACACAGTAAATGAAATTTTGATCAGGGTGCCCAGACTTTTGATCAAGTAGCCATATTACAATCCTGGTTTGTCAAATAAAATAAAATACAATGAAAAATGGAGCAAAGCACATTTGTTTTCTTATTATTTCTGGCAAAGGAGTGTCATTAATGATGCAAGTTAATGTTGTCTGTCTCTGTACCAACTGTACTTTTGGAAAATAATTAAATTGTCCTTGTGGTATCAGTATTAAATTAGAGTCTGTCAGTGTATGGCCTCTCTAGATAGCAATTAACACACAGCAGAACAGATTCCTGACAGAGGCAATACATCAGAGCTGAAAGACAGAGTAAGACTGAGAATAAGACGAACAAGGGTGGTTTGTAAAATGTTCCTTCCCTTCTGTCAATACCTTTACAACTGAAATTCAACAATCCTAAAATAAGCCAAGTATGTGAGTGATTCATCATGACAGTGGCATTAATGTGCATTAAGGTCAGAGAAATCCCTCTGAAGTGCTTTCCAGGTGGAACTGAGATGTAAGATTGTGCAGCACAGATATCAAACTGTCAGAAACGAACTAGCAGAAACATGTGCTTTTTCTTTTCAGCCTCTGACTTTCCAGTGAAAGATCAATCTTTATGAATAATTCCATTGAACTCCTGTTCCTGGAAGGGGAAAAAAGACAGGCAGGTTTTTTTTAATTTATGCCGAAGAAAGAAGAATGTGTCATTCCTGCCCCTTTACAACATGATGATTGCTTAAAGGGGAGGACAATTAAAAGAGAGATGAGAGGCTCAAGGAGAGAGGAGCGAGGGGAGGGGAACAAAGTCTCCTACAGAAACAAGGAAAGATGAAGCAGCAGCATAACCGGTTTGAAAGGCTCCAGTGGATTATGAATGACCCTGAACTTTCAGCATGTGTAATAAAGATTTTTTATGTGAGAGATGAAGCTGTTGCACCACATTATTGCAGGTTGGAGGTTTAGCTCTACAAACAGTTTATGAAAGCTGCAGTGGAGACACAAGACTTTTGTAGGTTAACAGAAATGTATTAGGCTACATTAACACTGTGAGCCTCGGTGGTCGATTTGAATTTATTACTCGGATCCGATTTTTTCGTTTGGCTTCACAGAAGTAAACACAGAGGCCACTGAAGTCAGCGTTTACGGTTTCTTGTATGAATTGGTGTGCCACTGAGGCCGGGGATTTGTGAGCAGATTTTTTAATTACGGCTTTTTGTGAAGAGATGGCTGCCACGTCTGTACGGAGGTGTGTGTTTGGACGCAGAGACATTGGGATTGTGACTTGAATGGCTTCACTGAAAAAGATTTCATCCAAAAATTCAGGATGTCAAGGGCTACTTCAACCTCTCCACAAGACTGTCTCCCTGAAATGCACACACTGCATGTTGTCTAGCCTGGTTGCAGAATCCTTTGTTTGCTTGAATGTCCACTAGCTTTGCAAGGCCATACGCCCTGTTCTCATGCCTGAGTACATCAAACTACCTCAAGGACATGATGGGAGTCATATTTCCGTTAATACCCCTGAAGACAATCACGCTGACTACTTGAATCACAAAGGACGGCATTCAGTTATTCAGCAGGGGGTGGTAAATCATTGATTATGGTAAATCTATTATGAACTAATCTCTCTTCTATACCTTTTCATTAACCAAATAGTGCTAACCCTCAGTCGTTGAGTAATCCATGTGATTTAGGTCATTAGAACGCTACACGCCCTTAGATATCCCTAACCTGCAGCTTAATAAAATGTAAGCGGGCGAGTTATACAAAAATTTACCCCGTACAGTTGTCATGAATGTTTTTTGGTCGCTATAGCTAATTTCAACATTGTTGGTAACAGGCTGTCAAGCACTAGTTAAAATTACAAATTACAAATTAACAAACCTTCTGATTGCTTCAGACAAAGGACTTGTCTCTGTACTTGTTTTATTAGATCTTTCTGCGGCGTTTGACACTATTGACCATCAAATTCTGCTGCAGAGACTGGAACATTTAATTGGCCTAAAAGGTTCTGCACTAAGCTGGTTTAAATCTTATTTATCTGATCGTTTTCAGTTTGTTGACGTTCCTAATGAATCATCCTTACGTACTAAAGTTTGTTTTGGAGTTCCGCAAGGTTCTGTGCTCGGACCAATCCTATTTATTCTATATATGCTTCCTTTAGGCAGCATCATTAGAAATCACTCTATAA
>NC_065516.1:34976757-34984121 GCF_006386435.1 Epinephelus moara | reverse complement strand
GCCCTGTGAGGCAAATTGTGATTTGTGATATTGGGCTTTATAAATAAAATTGATTGATTGATTGATTGATTGATTGATTGATTGATTGATTAAACATGTTTATTTCTGCCCTACAGTCAGGTATTTTAACATGGGTGTCTTTGTGTTTTACCTCGCTCTCGGAGCCAGCCTCAAGTGGCCGTTCAAGGAACTGCAGTTTTTGGCACTTCGCACTGGCTTCTTTTTTAGGCCTTGCTTAAAAGCCATAAGCATAAGCCACAATAAATGATGACATGTTGTTCAAGGTTAGGATACCTGGCAGTGATTAAAATAAGCCCCTCTTTAAAAGCTGCAACATTATTGAGGCTCACATATTAATCAATCAACAATTATAATCAAGTGATGTAAAAAAAATTGATATTAGTCAATTTGCAAAGTGAGTGATTTTACTTTTGATACTTTGAGTATATTATGATGGTCATACTTGTATGCTTTTTCTCAAGTAAGATTTTAAATACCAACACGTTCTCATCCAAACGTGTCAAATAATACCCGCTTGCTAGTGTGGACATCAGAGCGTGAAGATGTCAGAACTCTTAATACTCTCTCAGATAAAAGGAGTTTGTACTGTAATGTCACCTACAGACATTTAAAAACCTCTGCCAAAACATCTGTGCATGTTCCTGGAATACCTTTAAAAGGAAGCATCTAAGAGGACATCTTTATAGACGACTTTTGACATGATGAGGCAGCAGTCAAAAAGAACTGATAGAAAAATTTAACAATTGACCTATGGCTAAGCCACGCCCCCCTCCACTCACTCAGACAAACTATCAACATTCAGTGCCCGGCGCTATGGCAGGTGTCACAGTACACGGCATTTCACAGGAGGCAGCTGATGATTTTTGGAGACATAACGATCAGATGTCATTGAGAAGTAACCAAAAGGGCCTAAACTACGCATTGGAGGGATATATTCATCATTTTATTGTTGAGAAGGTCGATGAAAAGCTTAAATTACAAGCCAAAATTTACAGGTCACAGTGTACGCTTGTGAACCGCATCTGGTTGCCGTCACCATCAAAGACAACAAGTTAAAGTGCCACTGAAGTTAAGGTTTTTGGCTCAGAATATGAGAAAAGGATAACGGCCTTTTTACCATCTTTACCAAGAGTGTCTCTCCGTTAGTTTGGTGCTACAGTATTTACACTGAATCATTCAGCATAACGTTTGCCAACCTTTGTTATCTCTGCCATTACAGATAAGTTAATGAAGCTAAGCTCCAGAAGTTAACGTTAGCTTAACTAGAGCCCTTTGGACAACAGCTAACAATGATGTACGATCACCAAAGTACAAAACTAGAACAAAATAGGCTAATGAACTCCCAGCAAACAAGGTGACATGATGAACAACGCAGCTAGGAGCTAACGTTAGGCTAACTTTAGCTAACGTTAGCTAGAGATGTTAAAGATAACTTTATATTTCTTTCCAGCAAAGTGACAATATGTTGCCTCAAACACAATGTTGACTTACCTTAGAACAGATGTAGACATCATTGTTAATCTTATTCACGTTGAGTTGATGTTGTGGTCTAACGTTACCACACAACTTTATCCAAAGGAGACACTTTTCTCGGTTGAGATGTGGTTTAAAGTGTAAAAAATACACCTGGTCGCCCAGCCTCTCAGGATACCTTGTGTCAGAGTTGCATGTACCCCATGCACACCGTTTGACCATTTTTAAACTTCAAATCTCAGAAAAAGCTCATAAAACCCAGCAAACTGACTTTCTGTAATGCATTTCAATGGACATCCAGGCAGAGAATGTCCTAGTGTATGGGAATGGCTATACGCACTGTGATTGGCTCATCGCATTGAGGGCGGGACTTAGCCATAGGTCAATTGGAAAAATAGAATCATCACAGTACTGGCCATCCAGATTTATTAACTTGATATGGGGGATGGCATTGATAAGTAAAGCCCACTATTTGTCTTTGTCAGATCCCTTAAACTGTCGGCACCCATGCTTAGTTTCAAAGGTCTACTGATTGTTTCCTGCCCCTGTTTACTCCGTCAGTCCATCCATCCATCTATGGCATATTAATGAAAGCATCCTTAGCTTTAATTGATAAACATGCAATATAACAAAATATCTGTCTTGTCATTCAGTGACAGAGTGAAATAATCAATGATCCACCTTCTCATTTGTCTTCCAGTCCAAAATGTTCTCATACCAAGTTGTCACATATCGCTTCTTTATTAGCAGAATATATTACATGCTAGGTATCCTCGTGCATCTGTTGTTGACATTATGGGACACAGCAACCGTACCGAGACGTCAACAAGAGCACATGGTTAGGATAGTTAGAGAAAAACATCATGGTTTGGCCCTACATGCATACAGGAAGCGAACATCGGGCTCCAGGGTAAAAGTCCAGGGTTTGTTGACCCATCAGCCAACCTTCCCTCCTGCCCTATAAGGACTTATCAGCTTCTTTTATTACGTCGTTACTGACACCGTTCTGAACTGATGCCATCCTGTGGCTTTTATCATGCCGCCGTGAGAGGTGCGTCCAGCTGCGTTACAAACTGAAACCACTTGCCGACATATTATATTATACCAATCCAAGAGGTGAGTTTTGGCATCAATGTCTGATGCAAAATCTGCAAAACTATTTGACAACTTCGGAGTGAGAGAGATTTGAATCTTCCATAACTTACCCACTTCATATGGTATGCTTAATACACTTTTTATCATATGAAACTTTGAGACTTTGCCATTTTCTCGACGGCTGCCTGAAATATTAAATTTGCTATTTTTGCCTCACCAATAAATCTGTTTTAGTAAGCAACACCCACACCGCTGCTTCCATCTGTTGCACAAGAACTAGTTTCCCTGGAGAAAGTTTTACCTTTGCTCAAGGAACTTCGGTTTGCTACAGTATGAAGGGCAGTATGAAGGGCATACAAACTGATAGAAGGACAGAGGACATGCAAAGGTACAGCAAAGGAATGAGGACAGGTTGGAGACTAACAGAAGAGGAGACTATAAAGGGGGAAAAATAGATATTTTTCATGTTAATAATTCAAATAGAAAAACAGGCCATTGTGAACATCAGTCCCCAGGTGTCCTCTGAGGACCTGCATTGCTCCTCTAAACTGTTTTGAAAAGGTCACTTCACCCAAATATAATGGAATTCCATTCACCTTATTTCCATGAGTGGGTGAGGGCAGAGATGGGCAGTGCTAGAAGGTTCATCTTCATCTCGTGTTTCTGTCATTAACTTGACTTTTTTAATTTTTACCCTCCATACTTTGTACTTTGTACACGAAAGTTTAATAATGCGTCACATTTACAAAGTTGACCTTATGACTTGTATGGAAGATCTGCAAAGTATCTAGTAACTACACCTGTCCAATAGGGCTGTCATAATTGCTCAGAAATGACATTTGAATATTCCTTCTAAAAATAACTCATAGGTTCGAACCATTCGAATTTTTTTTTTTTTTCGCATTATGTCCACAAGAGGGCAAACTAATACAAGGAAACATACTTGTATATGTATTAATACAAGGAAACATAACTACTTGCAGGTATTTTTATTTCAACATAAACGTCTTTGAAAACATTTACATACCTACACATTAAAACACATAAAACAATTATCTATAACATTACGTTAGAAACGACCGCGGACCTCTCGCTCGCCTGCCCCTCTGACCCGTCAGGCCACACCGCCCGCGGAAGCGCTGCGAATAGCCTCGAAGCGCCCCGAAGCGAAGCCAGGTTCCTTTCGGCACCCATGTTAACTGATTGTGTCACCCACACCGGCTGCGCCGCGTAGCTCCGTGGCCAGCTCGCGCCCTGCAGCGATCGTTTCGGCGTCTGGTCTATTTTCTGTGCGAGCCGCGAGCGAATGTGTCAAGCCAGGTGATGGAGACAACAGCTGGGAGCAGAACTGCTTGTCTACCAGCGTGGAGAAATGCGCGTCTGATGTGAATGGAAGTGCTCCGGCTCGCGCGAGAATTTCGGTGCGCTGCGCTTCGCAGCACCTCCAAGGGCGGTGTGGCCCTTATCAGTGCAGCGGCCCAGGCCAACGCCCACTCGCAAAGAGGACAGCTGCGGTGGTGTTTTTTTCTTCTCCACAATCGAATATCAATTTTCACATCGAAGGTCCATTTTTTTTTTTCAAATTTAAATTCGAATTTAGAATATTCGTTGACAGCCCTACTGGCCAATGACTGCATCAGTCCAAACGGTGTTGCCCGTTTGGACTGATGCTGATCCCTGGTGTCGCAGACTGGCTAAAGACGAAGATGAACTTCTCAGTAAAGTCTTTGCAAGAGTTTGGCTCACTGATGTGTTTTTCATAGTTTCGGGACAACAACTGAGTTCTATGGAAAAGAGGGAGAAGATATAACAGGCTCGAGATACACACACACACAATACTAAAAAAATACTAAAAAAATCATAATATCACCAGATTAATTAGGAATGCAGCAGTTGTACACTTTCATGTCTTTCACACGTACATTTTCTAACACAGCTAGACACCACTTCACATAATTAAGTAAGTATTTCCATTTTATTTGGGTGAACTGACCCTTTGACTGACTGTCAGAACTTTCTGTGTATTTCTCCTTGTATAACACTGAGCAGAATCTGGACAAATCAACTCTGCGGGGTCTCAGTATGTACATATGGTTCACGCTTCTTTAGGTCTGTGTTTTTGGACTTTATTGTTTTTCGTTGCAGTAAATTATACCGTAGAGACACAGTGGGAGTTGACAGTACTAACCACTGAATCACTGCACTGCCTCCCAGTCAGTTCTGACTTCTGTCAAAGCGAAAAAGGTCAAAGCTTCAAATCTATTATGGAACAATGCAAATCCATTTCGTAGGACCATCTGCATTGTCTGCTTCTCTTTTCTTCAGCGGCGCAGTGACAGAGGGGGCGGGGATGGCGGTTACAGACAGACAGACAGATTGAGCAGATGGCTCACACACTACTCGCTTCCAATTAATCTCTGGCTTTCACTGCAACTCTTCTTAACCTGCACTTGCTGGCCCAATCATCGAGCTACACCAAAACCCATATGGCTGGGAAACTCGCACAGGTGGCAGCTCATCTCCGGCACGCTGCCAGAACGACATACTAACACAGCCAACACACAAACACACCACAATACACACTTAGTCCTGTGTACTAGTTACACCCAGCACGGATATATGCACATTCAAATATAACGACTATGAGAGTTCATGAGCACATTATGGACGCATGCTCCAAGTGCATTAAAACAAGAAATAACGATAGAAAGTTGATGTAGTAGATTTTAATAGTGTATAAATTATTTTATCCTTTTGTTTTGAAAATATTTATAAAAGAAAACCAATCGCCTCTTTTGTTTTCTTGTCTTTATGTTGGTTGACAGTGAAAGCTTGCCAGCAAAGCTTGGCTGGGTTTCAGACTGAGAAGTTGTCTCCAGTGAGAGAACATTTCAAGCAATTATTTTTTTTAAGTTGTATTTGTGCTAGTAAGGAGCTTATGATGCCTCCTGAGTTTACTGAGTTACATGGATAACTTTGCTGTTTTCTGTTGAAGAAACTTATTAGGCTTCAGTTATCCAGTTATCTAGGTAATGCAGGTACACTACGTGAGAGTTAGGCTGATTGAGCAAAGCCCTGATTCTTTGTTGGCTCTAAGGATCATCTTGTTTGATTTTCCTGTGGTGTGAGGTCTGTTTAAAGGTCCTTTAAAATTCACCTAAATTCACCTGTCCAAGGTATACCCAAAATAAATTAAAAGCCGTTCTTGTTCCACTCGGCACACTCTTTCAGTTTCTACACACTGAAATAAAGGGTTCCCTTTCAGTCGATAAACTCGGCACATCAAAAATACTATGAGATATCACGCCCCTCATGATGCACCTGAAGACACCTCTAAATGGTGAATGCACCACACTTGTATAGCACTTTTTTTTGCCTTCGGACCACTCAAAGAACTCTTTTACCATATGTCACATTCACCCATTCACACACTGGTGGCCAAGGCTACTATACATGCCACCTGCTACTGAGTAGCAATGAAACAGCCATCGGGAGCAATTTGGGGTTCAGTATCTTGCCCAAGGATACTTCGACATGGAGAAGCCAGGGATCAAACTGCCGATCTTTCAATTGGTGGATGCCCCACTCTACCTCTGAACCATAGTCGTCTGTAGTAACACCTTTTACAGCAGATGACCTGTGGTGACGTATGGGAGGCCCTGCCTACACATATGTACATATACATCCGTCATTCACCCCTCAGTTCTTTTGCTCTTCACCTGGTGAAGAACACGTCTGCTGAGTTGAGCTGAGTAGCTACAGCCAGTTAGCTCTTCTGCCAGAGGAAGAAACCGTTCAGTTCATAATCCCGTCCAATCAGACTAGAGCAGCCAACTTCTTGGGCTGCCACATTTCCTTGTCTTGGCCCACTCATATCTGTTTTGTACCAGAGGGCTGTGCCGTGGCAGTGAATCTGACTAAAGAGCAACAAAAATAGTTTTGCGTCACTGATTCTTCTCCTCACTTTTCTGTTGTTGTCTAAACCCAAATTTAGAGCCAAAAAAAGTGATCTTTGGCCTACGGTGAAGAGACTGTCTGCTCTGACATATCACCTGGACACACACACACACACACACACACTCATGTATCAGTTTAGAAAGGACCCTAATGCAGAGCAGTAGGCAGGTTGAAGGGTTTAAACAAATAGCAAGCTTTGATGCTCTGAAAAAAAAAAATCCCCCAAACAGGCAGGCAACAAAACACAAAGTCCAAAAAAGGAGAACCAAACCAAACCAGGAAAGCACGATGAACACAGGGAAGAAATCCAAAACAGAACACAAGAGAGTGGGCAGGAAATGGAGCAGGGAACGCCACCATGAGCACAGAAAACTAATCACAAGAACAAGACACAGCTGGAGGAGATGGACACAGGCAAAGGGAGGGAATGGGGATTTGAAAACACCAAGGGTGTGGAGGGGAACACTAGGGTGGAGCAGACAAGACTAATACAGAGCAGGTGTGAAGGAAAGACTCTGGGAACAGGGAAGGACTAACGAGACAGGTGTGTCAGAAAACAGGCGGGAAAACACACAAAGACAGGAAGTAAAACCAGACACGACACACGAGGAGAGAATCTACAAATTAAAACAGGAAACAGATTAAATATGTACTAGTCCATAGCCATTGGTAGCTTTGTCACCTTCTACCTATGCCAATCCTCAATGCCTATGTGCAGTTTCACATAGATTGACCATGTCAGTGAGTAGAAAAACATGGGACAGACAGAATGACTGACTGACAGAATGACACACTGACAGTTTCCGTGATTATGTACA
>NC_065516.1:34965266-34976321 GCF_006386435.1 Epinephelus moara | reverse complement strand
CATCCTCCCATGACCCTCTACCACTGTGCCAAATTTCACATGGATTGACCAAGTCAGTGAGGAGAAAAACATGGAACACACACACACACACAGAGTTTTCCTCATTATACAGTCAGATGAATAACGTGCAACAATCAGAACACACTTACTTATGACAGGGTTTGAGTGCGATGAGTGTAATGAAATGTCCGTATGTCACTTATATCAAATGTGGCAGCTGAAAGCAATCATCATTTACATATCCCGTTTCAATGTATTCTGGGTGTAGGGGCCTCACCTCGAAAGATTACGATGTGGAGAAACTTGTCTGAGCTAGAAATGGAAAAGCTGACATCCCAGGAAGTTGGAAAAACGCAGTATGGAAAGAAATCACTGCAGCAGTCAACAGTGTTGCAGTGATTTATTAAACTCCAGCTGATCAGGCTGTTTTTACAAATGTTTTGTATGTTTTCCAGTGAAAAACAATGCACCCAAATTTGTGACAGTGTGCAGAATCATATTTGACAAAAAGTCATCTTAGATCCAGCAGCTGCATTTGTTGTGATCAGTGTTGATTTCACATCTTCCCACATGCACCATTACACTTTGTAACAGGCACAGGAAGAAAACCATAGAGCTTCACACACAGGATCATACACCCACAGAGGAACAAATACACACACACACGTATCTACCTATGAACCCTCTGTCTGTGTTCCCAGCATGCTTGTGTTCAACTGACTGATCACACAATAAAGACGGATCAAAGATTTGGGCCTTCTTCACACAGCTGATCGCAGGGCACAAGATAAAGGTACACCCATGTGTGTGCGTGTGTGTGTGTGTGTGTGTGTGTGTGTGTGTGTGTGTGTGTGTGTGTGTGTGTGTGTGTGTGTGNGTGTGTGTGTGGAGGAACTGTGATCACAGATCGGTTTATGTTGGTTACTTTATGTTGTTCGGGTGAATAAATAACAACACCGTGGAAAAATGTGTAGGTGCATTTAGAAGAAAGAGACAGAGCGAAGCCGTGTGCCAAGTGTTCTGGTGCCAGCTGATCAGAAGTGAAGACAGTAAAGGAGAGAGGATGAAAAGACAGGACAGAAAAGGAGAAATAAAAACAAGGGAAGAAGGGAAGAGGGATAGTGCAGAGTGACGATGGAGAGATGAAGCAGTGGAAGTTAAGGGAAAGAAATATAAAAATCATATGGTGCAAACAGCCGCACATCAAGTACCTGTACGAAGGATATTAGATCAGTTTGTCAGCAATGTTGGCAACTGACATGTGAGGATTTAAACTGATACATTAATTGATTTATCCACCTTGGCGTTAGCTCCCATTTTATGCCTGGTTCACACTACACAACATTTTTGTCCGTTCCAACAGTCACTATGTCAGATTAGGTGACTGTGGAGTCATAAAATCTTGGCGTGACTTGGCCGACAGCTACATTTGAAGTACCGTACGCAAACTATGACAGTCACTGAATCCTCCACAACAAGTTCCTGCAAATGTTTCACAATAAAAGCCTTTTTAGAAAATGGAGGGATTCTCTCAGCTGAAGTTATAAGGGGCTTTTAATTTGAAACAGTAAGTGTTGAGTTTGAAGTGACGACATAATGCGTTAACTTTATCAAGGCAAACTGGAGCGGATAAAAAGTAAAAGCAATAAAAACACAGAGGGATTAATAAATAACGGACCGTTTATAATGTGGTCTGTTTCACATGAAGCTGGTAGCCTCTGCAGCTGTGCTGAGTAAATTTTCTTTCTTTATATCCTCCATTATGAAGAAAGAACATTCTTTGCTAGCTTGATGCTAATGGCAGTACTCAGCGGGTTGATAAAGTGCCTCTGCTGTTTCCTTTTCACTCTGTGTGCTAACGTCCCTACAGGAAATATCTAAAAGGCTGGGCTGTTGTTGTCGTACAGTTTCCACGGCAGCAGATCGCTCTGTGTTCCTATTGGTCAAACTGACAGCTGTGACGGGAGAAGTCGTGGAGGACCAAAAGAAAATCAAACATGCTAGACTTTCTGTTGGAACATTGTGAGGCGTCCCAGACGTGGTGTCGGTTGTCGTCTACTATGACAAACTACACGAGACCATGGATTATAGTTTACAACAATCCGAGCCGACGCCGTACGATGCTGCGTCTGTATGGAGCTACATTAGGGTCAAAAGTTTTGTACTTGAAAAAATAAAATTTGAAACTGAAAATTCATGTGTTGATCTTGAATTTTGAAAAATACAACAATGTATTCAAAATAAAAATAAGTGTGTGAAACGTTTTTTCAGGTTAAATATAATTTTGATTCACTGGTAATTCTTTTGAATGAATAATTTATTTTCACTTTTCACTTCCATATATATTTTAACATTTGAGGTCTTATTTTTTTCAGTTGCATTTTTTATCTTTTCAGATTCAGATCTTATTTTTTCACTTTCAGATCTTTTTTTTTCAGTTTCAAATCTGTTTTTTGAGTTTCAGACTTTTGACCCTGATGTGGCGTGGGGGTGTGGAATCATGAGTGACAGTGCCTTCAGGGAACATAGGAACTAAACAAATTCTGACTCAACACTTATATACACCATATTCATGTGACTGGCAGTGTAAAAATTGATGCCAGTGACAAACTTCCATTTAGAAATCTGTTTTAGACAGTACTCAGCACCAATTGCGGTATAAGAGTGATAAATTATGCCAGATTTTGCAGATCAACAGCCACATTTTAAGTGCTGATATGTCCGATTTCCACATAGCACTGTGAACGCAGCGTAGTGTCCGTTTTGCTTGCGATGATGGCATCCGGTCGGTCGGGTCAGTCTGCTGGAGCCCATACATCCAGCACACGTGAGAAATGTTAACTAAGTTTTGGGAAATCATAACAAATATTAAGGGGTCGTTTTTGTGTCACAAAAACGACCCCTTAATATTTGTTATGATTTGAAACTGTAAAAAATAAGATCTGAATCTGAAAAGATAAAACATGCAACTCAAATGTTAAAAAATATATATGGAAGTGAAAAGTGAAAATAAATTATTCATTCATTCAGAATTACCAGAGTGAATCAAAATTATATTTAACCTTTCATACACTTATTTTTATTTTGAATACATTGTTGTATTTTTCAAAATTCAAGATCAACACATGAATTTTCAGTTTCAAATTTTATTTTTTCAAGTACAAAACTTTTGACCCTAATGTAGCTCCATACATCTGGCTATAATCGGGCTGATAGCATGTAGTCTGAACCCGGCATTAGAAAATACTAATTTAATGTTGGTTAAATATTTTAGACACAAAGCAGTATTTACTAAATTGAAGGCGAATTACTTCAGCCACAAAGACTGGCCTCTGGGACAAACCATAGAAAGTCAATGCAGTTAACTAGATTACTGCATGTCCCACGATCTCACCAGAAGTTGCACCCATAATCATCTCTGCAGTCGTGCCCTCAGGAATGAGGTGGATAGATTCTTACCATCAGAGCGCCGAGCTCGAGGCTTCAAAACAGGAGTCCACAACCCAATGGGTGACGTCACGGAAACTACACCTATTATTTTATACAGTCTAAGTTCAGTGCTCCGTGTATTATGGCTGTCAGGTAGCCAGCTGGAAGCTGATACGTTACTGTGAGGCAAAGGATCATGGGAGTAAAGTAAGAAAAATAATTGTTAGCTTTAAATAGTTTTTCACGTTGTCATGCATGAGGAAATGACCACTGTGATAGGGAGGAGGAGCAGATTAGAAGTATGGCACTTCTCTCCAGAGATTCCTCTCTTTCCTCCTCGTCCAGCCCCATTAGCAGCTGATCAGAGCCGAGGTCGTAATTAAAGATGACCAGGTGCTGCTGTACACCTGAGCCCAGGAGAGAGCAGGATGACGGAGCGATTGGCTGGAAGAGAGACACACACTGTCAGAAGATGAAGACAGAGACAGACGGGGGGGGGTTCTAAAAAGCCTTATTACAATTTGAATAACGCTTCACATCACAGTCAAACCTCCTCAACAAGCACAAAAGTCACGCTCGATAATGAAGCCCCAGGGAGACGGAAGCCGAATCTTCTGAATACCTTCAAGGAAAAAAGGAGCATTTCCGAGAATGAGCACAAGGTTAGCCTTGTTAGAGCCTGCAGGGTTTTGTCGTTCATTTGACAGTGTTTGAAAAGCCACAAAAAAATTCACATTTTGATGGAAATTGTGATGGAGCGTAAATGAAATGCGACACAACATCATGATACATATTCATGACTGCAGCTCTCACTTAAAGAGAAGCGAAAAGCCTCCTCACGGAAAGTATATTCCTGATTTATCTCACATCGTAGGATTATCTCATTTGCAGCTGATGATCAGAAAAAAAGAAGAAGAATTACCTTGAAGTCTGACCGTCAAGTTCTTATAAAGAAATGCAAAGATGGACCATGTTGGATCATCTTACACTGTCGGTCTGTCTTCAAACATCCAGTTAGACCCATGGTGCAGGTTGTGCTTCAGCAGAGTGGTATTTTAGTGAGCACAGGTGTTTTCTTGTGCCTGGTGGATATTTTGGTGACTTGCTGTCAACCTGACGGTGCTGATGTGGGCGGAGAGGCACAGCCGGAGGTGTGTCAGCGCAGTTTTGGTGTCAGAGATGATCAGGAGTTGCAACACCTGCCTCTGAGACCTGTGCTATTTGTCTGGCTTTAGTTGGCGGAGCCAGACCGAAGTAAACCCTCGACAGGATCAGATGTAAAAGTAGTCAGTGACATTACTGCGCTGTATTCTCAGCCAGGGGTGTCGAACTCATCATCAGCTCCCATATTTTACCTTTTTAACAGATGATCAGCCTGAGATGTCTCAAGAAAAATAAGTGTAATTTCAATAATGTCTCGGGGGTTTTTTTCCACATTCAGCCAGTCTCCTTCTCACTGTCATCACATGTGCATTTATAAATATCTTTAAACATGTTTAACTTGCTCCTAAAACTTGGCACCTCTTAGGCCCAGTCCCATTTCTACCCCTTAAATTTTCCACTTGGTATTGAGTGCCCTCGTTTGCAAGATAACCCTTGATGAGGGAAGTCAGAAATATTAGGGTAGAGTTCTTTCCCTAAGAAATGAGACACCACTGCGTGGCCGAGGTGCAGGCATACGTCACGCGTAGTAGCGACGCAAGATACTGGTAGTCATTCAGGTTTGAAAATGCCGGCTCCAGCGCTTGTGTTGTAGCGTGTGCTATGTTTATTCTTCTCCATCTGATGAATCAACGGAGAAGAAATGTTGAAAACAGGAGGCGCCTACGACGTCTTCTAGTTCTGATCGATTTTGTTCGGGTAAGTCGATTTGTTTAAATATTTTGACGCTGTGTTCAACCGAGTCGCTGATGAGTTTACGCTAGTCCAACTATCTGTTGTCTGTATAGCCTACATTCAGATCGTACAGCAACAAATTGTTTTCCAACACTTGCCGAAGTTGCCGACTTCATCTTCCACTTCGTTGAAAGTGTGGGTCGGGGCTCCTTTGGAATCTAGGGCGGGTTTTAAGTGTTGGAAACCACTGCCACTACCTCAGTTCTGTTTTGGGACACCACTAGCCTAAACGTGAACGCGCACAACCAAGTGCAAGTCGGTATTTTTAGGGGAAGAGTGGGTATTGGGACAGGCCCTTAGTGCAGTCATCTAGTGGGCTGAATTGGACCCATTTGCCATATGTTTGACACCCCTGTTCTAAGCAGCCAGGTTGACCAATGCTAAAAAGGGACATACATATGAGGCAATCTAATGCAGGACAGCCTTTTTCAAAACTCTTTATCAAAGCTACCCGAATAAATATTTTTATTTTCACAGCCGATGAAATGACCATGTGTAATGTGTCGCTCAAAGTGATGAACCCACTGAAAACTGTCCCCAACTCTGCAGTTCTCTCAGCTCTTCTCTTTTAGCATGTTTCAGCTCATTGACTTGGCAGTGTTAATAATTTAGTAACGTTTTATAAGTTAGTAAAAAAGGTAAGGCTTAATCGCCCGATTTCAACAGTTAATCGCATTTTAGAAGTTCATCATTTTGCATTTCGAAACAATTTTCAAGTCTGTATTAGCTTCCGTTTTCATCATGAAGAAAAGGTAGTTGAGAAAATTTCCGTCGTAGTTTTGGTCAATGAAATTTGACCTTTATTCAACCAGGAAGTCTCTTCTGTTTTACAAGAGAGACCTGGCCACAGCAGCCAATCAAAACACACACAAAAAAATACAACATATAATACAAAAATCCACAGTAAAACAACAACTATTCAAAGATGGTGGCCTCTCAAGAAAAACAAGCAACTGCAAATTACCACTGATTAATTGGGAAAGATGTCATTGAAAATGGTTGTTGTCAGTATGTGGGTACATCTTCTGTTACAGAACTGAGAACACAATAAAGCTTATTTGGGAATTTAAAAAAAAGGAAACAAAGATTCTGTGGGTCCATAAATCAGATCATTCATCGTCCATGGAGCCGCTCCAGACTATATACGACATCACAAGGTTGAAACTCACTCCTCTGTTTCTGGCTTTGAGAGAGAGTAGCTCATGTTCACAAATACTGATTGAACTCTCCGTAGCCATCGAAATAACATAATGTAAAATCTTAATTTAGGTGGAATTCTCCTTCAATATAAAAGTATGTGTCTTCTCTAAAATACGCCTTCTCAGAGGACAGAACCTGCTAAAATTAAACATTTTCTATCTGCAACACATTAGTTCACCATCCAACTGTGCTTTTCTAGTTTGGTTTCCTCCACCTAATCCTCTCATGGTCTGGAAACATTTTGTTCCTCACTGGGCCTGTACTTTGAATTCCAAGAAAACTGAAATAGCATGACGTCAGGCTGGATGTCAGTGAGCGTAGCGCCTGCTATATGTGGCAGAGGGATGAGACGAAGGCAGCTCAACATGTTCTCCTTTGCAAAGAAGCTCAATTTGTTTTAATGAGTTAGCAGCAATCGATGGTGTTATGGATGGTGTAGATGGGAGCCGCGGCTGCTCAGGATGTGTGGGTCTGTGTGGGAGGGAGAACAAGAGAGACAGGCAGAGGGAGCATGCTAATATTTCTGAGTGTGTGCACGTGTGACTGTTCGTAATTAAAGCTCAGCCGGAGAGCGTGTGCAGCCGGAGCGAGGTAAAGTTGACCTTTCCAAGTGTGACAGTTAAAATGGCATCAGCAGCCGGCACAACACTGAGCGAGGGGTGGGGGAAGGTGTCGATGGCATCGGCTGGCCTGGAGGCTCCTCTCACCGCTGATGACGTTTGGTTCTACAGGAACACCACAAGCTGCCACAAGACACTTCTTCATTTTTCACTTTCATTTTCACTCGTTCAACTTAAAATTAGTCCCAATTAAACGCCCACTCCCTTTTACTAGCCCAGAATGGCGACACATTCTGACAAATAAAGGCCTGTTTCAATCAGACGCCTGGGGCCTCTTTAATAATCGATTGCACGGAACAAGGTGTCGCCACTTTCTACGCAAACTTTGGGATTTATAAAGAAACGAATATTCGCATGTAAAAAAAGATTTTGCAGTCCGCAAATCATGTTTATGTTTTGAATTTGTGTTTTGGCCTGTTGCGCCGCCCACTGCCGTCTACCAGTCACGCAGTCAGTAGAGTCTCAGCATCAGTTACAGTTACAACTGAGCTACAGCAGCACGGCAAGCAGCATTAGCAGTGTCCCGGTACATGGCATTAGCAGCCAGCTCCTCCTCTGCTGTATCCCGGCAGCAGCATTAGCAGCAGAGAAGTCGGACTTGCTCGAATGGTCCGCTGGAAAACCGAAGATCACGGACGTGGCGACGCGGCCCTGCCACGGCAGCCGCCCGTGTGCAAACAAATCAGTCTCCAGCGTGCCGCTGTCCAGCAACCTCGAATCTGTAGGAGAGGGGGGGCGGACACGACTCGCGGCAGTATTTTGAATTTGAGTGCAGTAACCGTTTTGGCCACATTCTTACATACAGCGCCTTTAAGTGAAGCGAAACATGACAGGTGAGACATAACGTAACACACTGGTTGATATGACACGATTAACACAATGAAAACATGCAAAAAATTGTGTGTATTGCTATGTATGCTTGTATGCTGTGGCTTATCATATTACAGCTTATATTGCAGATGGAGATAGTGACGATCTTAAATGCAGTTAACAGAACACTTATCACACCAAATGTACATTAATACACTGAGACACAACTAGATGTGCTTGTTATTTAATTTTAACTTTTTAGTGCTTTTATTTTAGCTTCTTCATGATGGAAATGGTTGCCATGGCCACCTGTCACCGCCTGTTATCAACCCTTTTAAACGGACCTCCTACAGACGGCTGCTTGAGATCGTTTGCATGATTCTGTTTAAATAAGAACTGTAATAGCGAAAGCATTTATTCTTTTTGCAGCTTAAAGATTTGGCTGCTGTCTTCTTAGTCATCATGTCATGACCTTATGTTATTTTACCTTACATCCCGTGCAAATGTGGTACTGTGGTATTTCGGAGTAATTACGCCAGTACGTCCCTGTAATGGCCGTGGGAGATCGTTGTTATATATGTGTACATTGATCTAAAATAAAACCATAATAGCTAGAAGCAAAGGCTTCTGTCTTCCCCATCATTACATCATTACCTTTCCTTACTTGCGGTGCAAATGTAGCATTTGGCTTTAATTATGCCACAATTTACCCCCCGGAATTTCCCTGTAATGGCCGCGGGAGATAGTTGTTTTCACAATCCTGTATATATCAATCTAAAATTAAAACCATAAAAGCTAGAACATGGATTCTTTTTACAGCAGAGAGCTTCTGTCCTCTGAGTTGTCACGTTGTGTGCTCTAGGTGACATTGCACAACACATCCTCACTCCGACCTCCCTAAAGTTTGGTCGTGGACTTTCTACATTGGAATAGCACGTCCAAGGTACCCTGGGTGTGTTGGTGGCTGACATTCTGGGAAGCTGTGTCAACTTCAGCCTGTTACATGCATTGTCTGTTTTTAAAATACACTTCTGTTTTCACAGGAAATGTTTGGAAGTACATCGGTACAACACCACAAATTTATTTAACTTACTTGCAGGAAGTGAACACTGGCCCGCCAGGTGAAGGTCAGTGGTTGTGGGACCCATCCACCTACCCTCCTGCCCACCCTATTCAGACTTCGCCACCTTAACTTTTGTGTTGTCCTGCTGCATTTCCCCCTTAAACTAGTGATGGCCAAATGAAGCCTCATGAAGCATTTTCTTTATCTTCTGAGCCCACTAGATGGCGCTCATGGTTTAAAGAGAGAGACTCAAAGAATGGCAATTCAGTGTGCTTTCAACCTTTTGTTGAACAAGAAGCGCCATCTAGTGGGCTCATAAAATAAAGAAGATGCTTCATGAGGCTTCATTTGGTCATCACTACCTTGAACAGTAACGGTAACCGGCCGCAAATCATGCTAACATGAAATAGTTCATGAATAGTTCAAATAACTCATGGAGTGTTAAGAAAAATGTTCTTTTTACATTTAAAAATCTTTTGGATCAATATGTTTTATGTTTTTATTTTTTAAATTTGATTAAAAAAATCTGATTTTTGTTTTATTATTTTTAATGACACAAATATTATGGTTTATTGACTGACATATCCTTTGAGCTTGTACAGTGTTCATGGATATGAAGCATTTAAAGATCCTCCAGGAAATGACATCACAACAAGCAAAAATACTGATGTACCATTTCTGCTGCAGAGATTCAAGAGTAAAAAAATTAAAACATGTCTTCATCTTCAAAAACCCTCTGCAGCTAAAACCTACGCAACTAGCATACATTTTCATTCTTAACTATTTTTATACACACACCTGATCTGCTTTGCTTCTAGTTGTATATATCATGTTAACATAGCACTTCCCTGCATGTCTGAATAATGCATCCATCCATATGTAAACTGTGCCCACTTATCCTCCATGGTCACTGGTGCCAATCTGACGCTGGGCGAGAGGCGGGGAACACCCTGGACAGATCGCCAGGCTATCACAGGCTGACACATGGAGACAGACAAGCATTCACACCTTCAGGTAATTTGGAGTCACCAACCTAACCTGCACGTCTTCGGACTGTGGGAGGAAGCCCATGCATTCACGGGAAGACCATGCAGGCCCCATCCTGTCGGCAGGTTGTGAATAATTCAGCATGTATAAAAGTAATTGCCAGCAGGCTGATTAGGTGAATGGTTCCCTTCTCAACAGATGCATGAACAGACTGTCAGTGTGTGAATTTGTGAACATGCTTAAGGCACATTTTTTTATGAATGCAAATAGTCAAACCTTGCCTCTCCTGTCATTTGAAGGTGGAATATAAGACTTTTGATGTGCTGGTTATTTCAGACATATTATGAAAGGGTGTCATGTACTTGTCATTCCCTGGTCTTCACTGTCTAATTCTCATTTACATTTTACATTCAGAGGCAGTGAAGGTGCACAGAGGACGCTCCAAATCTTGGATCAATAGTACATGCAAGAAACTGAGGATCAGATGTGTAAAGGGCCTCAGTGACCGTACAGCACAGTTTTGCTATACGACGGTCTCCTTTACACTAAATCGTACTTTTTTAGAATAGCTTCTTTGACCAAGGATAAAATGATTTTGACAATCAGACAAGAACATTGATATCGGATGGTTCTGCAAAACTCCACGTTATATTCAGTGGTGTGTTTTTACTTACAATTTCAACCTCTTTTCTGACACATGATTCGACAAATTCTCACTCCGACCTCATCACGTATCGACCTTCATGGTCGAGATATGACATGCCCTGGGTACCCTCGGTGTGTTGGCTGTTGATGTTCTTTTTTTACAGGAAATGTACAGTGTGCGTATAGTTTCTTTCAAAAAATAAATGCACTATGTCAGTAATTGACTTTTTTTTTTCCTTCAACAATAAATGCACATGGTAACAGTAAAGCCTAGTTCACATTACACGATTTTCACCGCGATTTTGATGTAGCAGAGGATCTTGAGAGCCGCCTTGGGTCGGAGGTGAGTCGGCAGATAGTCTGCCACGACGAGTCCTCATGTGTGAACAAGCCTACGAGCAAGTC